>NC_142931.1:38615596-38920596 GCF_046866305.1 Octopus bimaculoides | reverse complement strand
GTTCTATAGAATTACTACTACCATAACTTTTTTTTTTAATATTTTTGCTACACTCCTAGCTGGTGACGGTCACCACTCAATTTTGATATTTTACCGATTGCTAAACAATCATAACAAACCTATTTTAGTGAATTTATTAAATAGACAAAATCGAATTAGCATTTAAACAATTTAATTTTATAACCGTTTCTTTATTTATTTATAATCTGTTCTTCCATTTCGTTCTAATTTGACATTTTGGAGACTATCGGAATTTGAAATCTACAATCAGCCACTTCAACTGATATTAGACTTTTTAGTACATTTTTGTTATTAAATGATTCCTATACATAAACATTTACTGTCATTTACGGCAATGTGTTTATATATATATAAACACTTCTCACTGTGTATGCAATGCGTAACCGTGGATGTTGTCATTTCGTTTTATCGGAGTATGCGTTATGCAATTAATATGTTGTGCAAATAAACAAGAACTGTGGGGGATAAATAATAATATGGCGGGAGGTGTGAGCCATCCATTTGTATCTTTTCTCTTTGCTTCCTCATGTTTATGTCACTATAGAAAATTATTGATACCGTTGGTGACTTGATCAGTATTCAATGAAATGATCTGTAGCTGAAACACTAGTGATATTGAGGTATCGATATCTCAATTATGCTCGTATCTTTTTACATGTAGTGGTCGCCTGCTATCAAAGGGTGGAATTTGGCGGAGAGGATAGGAAACGGACGTGATTAAATTCAATACTACAGTGATGCAATTTCAAATAAAACTGAATTTTCCTATCATCCTTACTGGACCGATACAATATAAGCAACGTTGGTCAAACGATTATATATATCTATCTATCTATCTATATATATATATATATATATATATATATATATATATATATATATACGCAGACGACCTCATGTCTAAGAAATAAATTGAAACTTCTAGCTTGTGTGATAAATCGTCATATGCATTATTTACTTGACACATTCTTCTATAATTTAAAAAAAAAATTCAAATAAATAATTTTAATTTTCAAATAAAATTATTCACTATCTCTTTCGGTTGCAACATAGTTGCTTCTTGTTGGGTCTCTCAATGTTTGGACAAGAACCACTTTTCAGAACCTACTCTAAGAATACCCATCCTACTTCTCAACTGACCAGCTGTTTTTTTGTTTTTTCTTTTATAACCACCTACCAACGTTTATCTTTTTTCTCTTCCCATGCTTGACATTCTTTTCCAAACACATAGTGGTTGTTATTGCTATTGTCTAAATTTGCCACTTGGCGACATCGTTTATTTTCCAGAACTACTAATTTATTTATAAACAGTTTCTTTCTTTCTTTTTTTTCTTTTCTGGTGCTTAATTGTTCAAATCTATTATGTCAATTGGCGCTAAAAGCGGCTGTTTGGTGTGGGCATTCAAGATAATTACTATAAAGCCTAAATTATATTTGCTTTTTTTTTTTTTTTAAATATTACTGGCCGTTAAGTAACACCTCGCCTGAATACTGATAATCAAATATTGTAGCAATTAATAACATACATTACACATGTAGCTTGTAGAACAATGTTTCCCTCTTGTGTTAAACCTGTGCAAATGCAAAAGCACTAAAGATGTGTTATTCTATATAAATAGAAGTTTACTGGTGAACTGTTGGCTGAGGAGGCAAGAGAGCCAGAAATGATAGCCACCTTTAACAAGTTCAAAGCTTATTGTTCCAATCCATCTAGATTGGTAAAATTAGTATAAGGTTGCCGAAAACGCGAGGGGCTACTCTAGCTCTGGGTGGCGTTGGAGCGTTTCCGAATAGCGTCATATCCAAGAATGTCTCCCACCTGTTCTATGCCTAGAATTTGTTCTAGGTGATTGTTTGCAATAGCAAACTTTTTTTTTATTTCCAGGAATTTTGTATTTCTCTCTCTTTTATCTAGTCTCTTAGACTAATTAGAAAAGAGGTGACTTATTCTGTAAATCCAACAAGTGATTAATATTGTCTTTCATTTAATCTCACCGTTATTTCTTATTTTATATCTAATTCGGAATGTTATGATGAGCTAGTTGTGAGTAAACCCATGGAAATCACACTTCCTTCAATAATGTTTATCTCTAATTAAATCTCTTCATGTTATTTATTACAAAATATTCACCCGTAATATTTGGTATATAATGATTACTGTACATTTTTGCATTGTATCCCCCTTCTCAACCAAACATATACATCTCTTCTGTCTATTGTTCCGTTTCTGTTTTGTGTGGTAACTGAGGAAGTTCTTATTTATATTTTTTTCAGTTCTGTTCCCGGATGTTTCTTATCTTACTATGACAGTTCCACTTTGTTTGTTTCCTCTTTGGTTCTGTCAATCTAATTTTTTTTTCTTACTGGTATCTCTTTGACCGTCCTTTTTCTTTCCACAATATGTTTTGTATTTAGCTAGCTGTTAGCTAATTATATTTAGTCCCATTATATTAGTCTTAATCTCTCTCTTTCTGCATATTTACCCGTCTCACTTGTTTGTTTGTCTTTAGCATATCTCTCTTTACTTAAGTTCCATTTGTATCCATCTTATACATTAATTTCTTCCCTACAAATCTATAATTCCAGACGGTTCCCTTATCTTGTACACTTACCTGCATGTTTTCCAGATATTGTTTTTCTTTCTACTTCTGCTGTGTTCCGACTTACTATATTAATGTTTATCTTCCTAAACCAAATACACTTTTCTTAGATTAATACAACTTAGCTAACATTCTAAGACCACTGCTGACCTCAACTACCATCTCTGTACTTTTCACATCAATTTCAGCCTTAAGAAAATGTGTACCTATGTATGCCCACTCTCTGTCACATATCTGTCACCTAATCATGACCAATAAAGAGCTCCAGTTACTATATAACACTCAACTTGTTCCAAATAATCTATTCAACTCTCATTGTCTCACCTCTTCCATCGATGTTATCCACTAAAGATTTTCATTCCTCAAAGAAGGTTTACTACAATTTTAATAACCATAACTGTGTCTGACTTTCCAACTTGTATCCACATTGACCCAGCTAGTACAGAAACTGTGATTTCTATAGTTTTAAACATCTTTTTCACCAGTCAGTTTCTCCTGCTGCTAGTTTGACTGCAACTTTCAGAACTCAAATTCTGTTGCTACACTAATATCTGTTGCTCCTATTATCTTCTAAATACTACAATACTACTTCATAAACACTAGCTGTACTACAGGTAACTATTCTAAACCACCAACTCTTCTTTTAAATTTCTTTTATCCTCCAAATATACTAATTGATCAAACCTTTGCTAATTCTATACAAATTACTCTGAACAACATTTACTTGATCCTACTCAAATGGTTAAAACATATCGGACAAAATTATTGGTATTTATATTTAACTAATTTCCAAACTTTTTCATCCTCTTTCCTTCTGCCTTCCTATTGGGATCTTAAAATTCAATAACACCTGACTAAATGCACATGACACATACTTCAAAGATGATGATCCATATCACATTTCTTTTCTTAATAAATACCAAGTTTAAGAATTTTCTTTTTACCAACAAATACACTAGGCCTCAGTATTCCAGCAATTTTTCTTAGAAGCATCATATTCTTAATATTGCTGAAACTACTTCAAACAGAAATGACTGCCTACTAGTTCAACTAAATATTTCATCCCAGAGCAATTGCTGAATCATTACAAGATTCAAATATCTCTTTATTTTGGAGTGCTGCCTTCATAAACGGGATGGTAAACATCTTTTGATCATTCACATCCTATTCTGCAGAAAACCATCTGTTGAAAATCTTCTATCTCTGAATAACCTTTCTCTCTACCACTGTAATGAACTTTGCTCTTTTGAACTTTCCAGAAACACTCCCTTCCCCCCCCCTCTCTTCATTGTATTTCTCTCCTTAAACCCTATGCTGTTACATAGGCTATTACACAGTACTTTATTCAAAAGATTGCCATTTAGTGGAACTCCTACCCTACAATTTATTCTCTTAATAATAGTCGTTTCCAACTTATCAAATCTACATTATAAACTGCACTAACCTTGCACCTCCTTCTGACTAATCACAGAAGGTCTCCAAAGACTGTGGGTAGTGACTGTCTTCTATTGTGGCTTCACTATATGGAATCCTAGTTTTAGTGCAAGATATCTCATGTACACACCATCTCTTCCTTACTATCTGTAATCTCAAATTATCCCTGAAGTTGTCTTATAACAGACAAAACGCATTCTGTTTTCTCAATCTTTTATTTTTTAACTCCTACTTTCCTAGTTAGCCATATCCATTGACAAGAATTTCATGATATATCTACCCACCCACAATTCAAATGTCCCATTTTATCTACTAGGCTTTGACAGAGTTGGCTGCCTAATTTTCAAATTTTTTGTAACATTTTAACTACATTAACATTTCTATTTATATTAATTTCTGAATTCTCAAGCTTATTTCTGAAATGTTGCTTTAGCTATTATTATGGATGTATTACTTACATAGGTATCAAGATACACAATGAGATATAAGTTATTAAAGTGTTGCCTTCATTTGCCCCAAAATTCGACAATTAGTATACTATCACTAATGCTAGATTATCTCTAGCTAAGACACTTTAACTTTTTCTCTGTTCACTTTACTTTAAATAGGTACCATGCAGAAGCACTGCTCACCACAGCAGGTTTGCAGAGGTATTGTTTTATTTATATACTTATCTCAAATTTACCTTGAAAAAGACAACATAAAAAGGCTGCTTTTTTTTTTTTTTTTTTTTTTTTTTCTCATTTCCAAACCATCTAAAACTGGAGAAAGCTTAGCAGATTGTATGGATCATGTCATTAAATAATATCAATATAAGTGAGGGTTGGTGACAGGAAGGGTATCTAGCTGCCTCTACAAATTCTGTCTGACCAATGCCAGCATGGAAAAGTGAATGTTATAATGATGATGATAAGGTTGTGTTGACTTTTCTTTCAATGACTAGCATAATCATGAAAGCTGTGAGCAAATAGCTTCAAGAATCCAGGTCAATTTCACAGAAATATTGTCCTGATCTGAGTTTGGTTAATTTAGTAGAATCATTAAAATTACAAAGAACCTGTAGATAATTGTTTTTTTTTTTTTTTTTTTTTTTAGCTCTAGGTCAACCTTGATCAAGCTGACCATCTTGTCTTTTTCCAAGTACAGTGTACTTTGGATCAAATTATCCTGTTCTTTTCTAACACGGAGTGTATTTTGAGTAAGTTGTATATGTGTGCTGTTTCTTGCAGGTCAGTCATGTAGTGATTCTCTTATTGGCTCAGCAAGATAGTTTTTCCAGCAAGCAGTATTTTAGGCAATGCAGAGACAAGTGAGTAGTTGAGTTTGTAATGGGATTTGGTGAGCTGATTGAAAATTAGTACTTAATAATGTACAGGGTGGACAGGAATTTGACTATGAAGTAAACCTGTTAAAAGAAAGAGCAGATGTCACATTTCCTCTGAAATTTACCCACTCACACAAATTCTATAAATTAGTGAGTCAGGTCTATCAGTTGTGACTATTCTGTCTTTTATCAGGCGTTGTGTATTTAGGAAGCTGCATATTTAAATCTTAATATCATACATGAATCAAAAGCCCAGTCCTGTAATGATTCTATTACAGACTAGAAATAATAGAAGGTATTAGTTTTTTCTAAAGAGTTCCTCGCTGCCTTCAAAATGAATGTAAACAAGGTTAGTATGATTCTTGTAATCTGGTGCATTTCAGGACAGGCTAGCTGATGCAGCCCTGTGCTCTACTGACTCATACAGGAGCTAAGAGTTAATGTCTTTGCAACACTGGTTTTAAAAGATAGTAAGACATGATTTGAGGGTGATGTGACTGCTGTTCTTAGTAAATCAAGTTGCAGCATAAAGGCTCCCTCATTGCTTGTCTAACAGGTTTTTGCTGTTTAAACCAAGTTGGCTCTAATTAAACCAGTTTATAAACAAAGGCATTCCTGCCATAATCTTTTTTATTTTCTTTTTTTCTTGGAAGTATAGTATTATCTGAGGGAGATTTAGTAGTCATTTGTAATAAGTTGAGTAGATCATGTAGCAGATCCCTCATTAGCTTTCCCAGTAGGTTTTAAATGGTGGTTTTGAACTGGCAGGCCGTTTGAAAGATGAGTTTGGTTTAGTATCAAAAAATATGCTGAATGAAGTACTGCCTAATAAACTCATATAAAGATACCAAAGGCATTTGTGTATATTCATGTCTTTATGTATGTGAGTGCTCACAGACATAAATATATAGGAACTAAGCATTAGAATTGTCAGTTGTGTAAGACAGAAGACTGCAAGGTTATGGATGTGTGATGCACATAAAAAATGATTATTGGGTAAAACATTGTTTCATGATGCAAGTGAAAGGTATCTGTTAGTGATGAGATCCATCTCAGGATGCTGAGCTTTACAAAGGAAATGGTGAAAGACCATGCAAAAAGTTGTGAGATGTTCCATTGAAACAGATCAGTGGAACCCATGCCAGCATGTAAAAACTGAGTATAGAAATTATGATTCTGTATATACATAACAATCTGTGTAGGATCCTGTTTCTCTCTGCAAATGAGAGATGTGTTACATCTACATTTGAATTCAATTCATCGCTACCAAATGCAACATTATACTTATTAACCCTTTAACAATCAGATCTCTCTGCCAAATGTAATGCCTATTTATTCACATTGTTTTGAATTAATTGTACATTATCTTGTAGCCTTGAGATTTCAATGATGGGATTGTATGCTTTTGGAATGGCGTTGTAGGATAGGTGTGAAAGCTTGATCTGGTCAATTTGAACTAGTAGAATATTTGGGCCAGATATGGCCAGTTTGAACACTAATGGGTTATAAATATTTGTAGTATTTTAAACTTTTTCTGTTAAAATCCCTTCTATTACATAAACTAAGCTCTTAGTATTTAGAGTTTCTAAGCTGCTTTTGATATTTTGTTGGTAGGTAGGTCATTTAGAAAGATATGCATACCACTTGCCTCATGTCCCCCCCCCCCAAAAAAAAACATGGTGTTTTTGCTTATTAAAAATCAAAAACAAAAAAAGGATAGTTATATATCTCTTTTAGTCATTTTTTAATTCTATAAGAACTAATCAATGAAACCTATTCTGATATTGACATAGTTTCCTAACGGCAGGAAGGTAACTCAATCTTCTACCAGCAGTCTTTAATTTTAGCAGCTCCAAGTTAAAAGTCAAGTACTTTTTTAGTATCTTACCCATTAATTTCACTTGATGTCATCTGAAACAACCTGTTCATTATTCAGAAACTTGTTTTGTTTGTCATTACAAGAGTTTCTTTTTCCTTTTACTTTTCTTAGTTTTTTTTTTTTCTTCCAGGATTGTGGAAGGGGTATGTTCTTAGTACAGTCCTTCCTCAATTAGAGATTTGGTTGATTCATGTCACAATATTTGTGGCGAACATGTAACATTAGACCTAATTACAAATTGTTGTTACACTTACATGCACACTCTAAATTATCTTGGTAGAGAATAATTAGATATATTACTGAAAGTAAATTGAAAAAAAAACATTTTTCTTGTCTGGAGATTACTACAAACAGGAGTTTTCTCTTTATCTATTTTATTTTACTAGGATGATGGCCTTTATCACAAGTGTCCAGTACATATAGTGAAATAATTGTTTTAACTTTTGGTACAAGGCCTGCAATTTTATGGGGAGGATTTTAGTCTCAAGCTCAGCTCTTGACTGGTACTTATTTTATCAACTCCAAAAGGATGAAAGGTAAAGTTGACCTCAATGGGATTTGAACTCAGAATGTGAAGAACCAGAAGAAATGCTGCTAAGCATGTTCTTACCCAAAATACTAATGATTCTGTTAGATCTGTGGTTCTCAACTGGGGACCACATAAGATTTTGTTGTTAAAATTTACCTGCAATAAATTGCATATGCTTCTATGATACACACAAAATTTTCATAACTTATTTTTATACAATTACTAACAACATATAATCATAAAAATGTAATGGGTTTTTTAAACATTGAATGGCTATGAGAGTAAAATAGGAATCAAAGGAGTTCATAGGCAAAAAATGGTTGAGGCAAAGTTACTTTCTCAACTGTGTTTAGATTATCTTGAGCCTCCAATCTAAGGAATCGATTTTAGTCAAAGACAACCAGCAACAATACAAGATAGAACACTTAATAATTTTCAGATACCATCTTTGAATCTACTGAGAATGACACATTACAAACTCATGATATCCAAGTCTCTTTAATTGCATTTTGTAGCAGCTATTTCTAAAGAAAGTCCAGTACAGGTGTGGCTGTGTGGTCAAAAAGTTTGCTTTGCAACCAAATAGTTTTTGGTCCAGTCCCATTGTATGGCAACTTGGGTATATGCCTTCTATTATAGCTCTGGGCTAACCAGTACCTTGTGAGTGAATTTGTTAAATGGAAACTGTGAGTGTATGTGTATGTCTTTGTGTTTATCATCCCACCACTTAACAACCAGTGTTAGTTTGTATAAGTCCCTGTAACTTAGCAGTTTAGTAAAGGAGACCAAAAATATAAGTTCCAGACTTAAAAGGAAAAAGAAAAACCAAAAATGAAGTACTGGGGGAAATATTTTAAACTAAAGACCCTCCAAGGTGATGCCCCATTTTGACCACAGTTCAGTGACTGAAATAAGTGAAAGTAAGTTTGTTACTCATGATAATTAAACTTATCAAACTCTTCTCCAAACTCTATGACCTAATTGCTGCTGACTCAGGCCATTACCAGTCTTACAAGACACTGGGTTTTTCCTAAGTGAAATCTAGTTTTCTCTTGTCTACTTACTTTCATTGCCTCAAACTGTCTGTCTGTCTGTCATAAATATCATCTGTGAAAGTAATCTGAAAAGCTTCTTAACCTTTTATCAAATAAAATCTCAAATAGAAGGCTGATCATGATAGACATAGATATTTATATATAGTTAAGATTTGAACATTTCCCTCTTCTCTCTGTCTTTTCCTAGCTTTCATTTATTTTCTCAGCATGTAATTTAAAGAGTCTGAAAAAATGCACACGCATGCATGTGTACATGCACACATGTGTACACCTTGCACATGCGCACATACACGCAATGGTAATCAACATTGAATTTTTAATAATTGTAGGATTTGGTTTCCTTCTGTTTAATGGCTTAGATGATGTTTGAAAACCTCTATTATTACAATATGATTTTTAAAGACCAAAATGATGCAGGATGTGCAGAGCCAATAATAGAACCTCTATCTGGTCATTCAACATGCTAGAAATAAGTCTGGTCTCCCTCAAATCATATCCTGCAATCTTAAAAATAGACATGTTGCTTAAGTTAGTCCTCAATGTACTGTTTCCGTGTTGGTATGGGTTAGATAGTTTGATAGGAATTGACTGACAAGCCAGAAGACTGTGCCAAGCTCTATTGTCTGCTTTGGCATGCTTCCAATGGCTGGGTGCCCTTCCTCATACCAACTATTTTATATTGTACTGAGTGCTTTTTATGTGGAATTGACACCACTCTCTCTCTCACTCTCTCTTTCACACACATGTGGTTAAAGTTTGCTTCCAAGCCACATGGTTTTGACTTCAGTTACATGTGTGTATTTATGCAGCATCCATGCTGGTGCCACTTAAAAAGCTCCTGCAACATAAAAAGCACTTAGTTCACTCTGTAAAGTGGTTGGCATTAGGATGGACATCCAGCTGTAGAAACCATGCCAAAGCAGACAATTTGAGCCTGGTGCAGCTCTCCAGGCTTGAATGGTCAAACCGTCCAACCCATGCCAGCATGGAAAATGATTATTAAATAGTGATCATATATGAATAAATTGTTAGCAAGGAGTGGAGTGAGCAAATTGTTTTATTACATAAATTTGCAATTGTTTCACTGGCATTCGAACTCGAGAGTATTATTATATATTATACAGGGTGACCACGGCCATGCACCATGGGAGATATCAAGTATGCTTTATTAGTAATAAAGTAGGTAATCCATTACAAATGTTCAAAGTGTTGGCCATGTAGCTCTAAACAAGTGTTCATAGAGAATTTGAAATTGTGCTGAACCCTCTCAAATAACTTTTCATTGCCGTTGACTTGTTCACACACTTCAGCAATTCTTTGAAGATGGTGTCCTTGGTCATGAATCTTCAGAATACACAAGGGATTTAATGTAGCCCCAGAAGAAAAAGACCATGGGAGTTAAATCTGGTGACCACAGTGCTCATTCAATTGGTCTGCGATGCTTGAGCAATTTCCCTGGAAAAGGTGCAATCAGAAATACATGAACCTGTAATGCATAATGGAGGGGAACCCCATCCTGCTGAAACTAGACAGGTTTTCCCCTTTCAAGTGAATGCACGTGAGGCATCATCTTGTTGACAAGCATGTTCAATATAAATCACCTGTCACAGGGCCCTCAAAATAAAATGGTCCAATTACTTGATTGTGCCAAATCCCACACCATGCTATTACCTTGCCCCCGCCCTGTTGACTATCTGCCTCCATCCAATGAGGATTGGTTTTTACATGAAACCTGGTGCAGCTTACTAGTTTTCAGTCAAACCATCCAACCCATTCCAACATGGAAAATAGACATTAAATGATGATGGTGATGGTGTGTGTATATTTGTGGATGCATGTATGCATATATTCCTTTGTATATCTATTAACATTGCCAACATCTTTCAATGCATGGAAATCTCTGTGCTCTTGGTTGCATATCTTCTCACTAGGGCATCAGCCTGATAGTCTTATTAATGACATGGAATGCCAAATGGTTTATTAATTATTGGTGACAGACAGTTTATTGATTATTAGTGGTAATAATAATCAGTTATGTGGAAATATGTAGAGGTAAATATTTATGTGTGTGTGTGTGTGTGTGTGCACACTTCTGTATGCACAACTATTTTATTTGTGTATTATTGAAATTTTCCTCCAAGGAAGAAACTGGTTTCTAACAAAGAAATAAAACTCCACTAGAATTTAGATGACAACAAATATATATGGTACATGTTGAAATTGAAAAAAAATGTCTTTGATATTTTTGTGTTCCATTTACTGATTGTATTTGTAAAGAACACATTAGCTGGTTGCCTTACTTCACTTGAAAATCTTTAGCAAATGTTTCGGTGACAATCTACAAAAGCTTACATAACCAAGTGCACCGATAATTATTGATATAAATGTGTATTTATAATCAGGATACAAAAATTGCAAGTTTCAAAGCCATATCCATAAATATTCTCCTTCTCACTGGTTTTGGAACAAATTATCACATCTGCATAACAGCTGATGTCTCTGTCTATACATAATTTTTCTTTCCTCTCTTGGCCAGCTATGTCAGGTCTGTTATGTTTACTTTTGGCAGTGTCAATGGAATGTTCCACCAATATTCCTTGTGTTGATATGTATATATTCAATAAGGGCATTGTCTATTTTTATCCCAGGACATTTTTTTCTCACAGATGACATTGTATATTATTTTAGCAAACAACAGCATATGGCAATGGGAGATAGTAACTTGATGACATGTTTTTGGCAGCTGCTGATCACATAAGTAATGCCTTCCACAGAAGTGTGACATAATCAACATTTTTGGTTGCATCTTGGGGTTTCAGGGCTTCCACCATCTCTTTTAAGTATTTGTAGATATCTCCTGCTTTTTGATTGCAAAAGCATAACCTTCAAGATGTAACCTGATATGATATAATGGTCATGAGTTCAAGAGAGGTTACAATGATGTATATACATGCAGACACACACATATGCATGCTCACATATATCCATATACGTAAACATATATATAGATGTGTACGTGTAAGCATGTGTACATATGTATATAGGCATAGCTGTGTTGTTTCCAGCATGTAGTTTTGGGTTTAGTCTTATTGTATGGGTAAGTCCCTTCTACTACTATGCCCCATACACACTGCAATGGGCTTCTTTCAGTTTCCATTTGTTGTGGAAATCACTTGCTGAAGGTACCATGCAGTGCAGCTGCACCTAAAATCAGGTGGTTGTGGAACAAACTTCTTTAAATATACAGCCATACCTGTACCTATCATAAATATATATGTATATTATATGTAAGAGTATATTATAAATATCATCATCGTTTAAAGTCCATTTTCCATGCTGGCATGGGTTGGACGGTTTGACTGGGGATTGGCAAGCCAGGAGACCGCACCAGGCTCCAATCTGATCTGGCAATGTTTCTACTGCTGGATGCCCTTCCTAACGTCAACCACTCCGAGATTACAGTGGGTGTTTTTTACGTGCCACTGGCACAGGACCCAGTCAGGCGGCACTGGCATCAGCCACGTTCGGATGGTGCTTTTTACATGCTACCAGCACAGGAGCCAGTCAAGGCAGAGAGGCTGGTATCGACCATGTTCGGATGGTGCTTTTTACGTGCCACCGACAGTCAATATATATTATATATGAGTATATTGTAAATATATATGTATATATAAGAGTATATTGTAAATATATGTGTGTGTGTGTATGTATAAAATATATGTAAATTAATAGAATGACAAGGGAGCAGGAGTTACATTATCAATTTCATTGCTTACAACTGTTTCTATGAAAAGTACTGTACTCAGAACTGAGCACTTGTGCATTGCCTTATAGCTTCCTCAAAGCACTTTAAAATAAGCACATATTTATTTCTACACTACATTTTAAAGACTCCAAGAAAGATATATATAAGATGATGTACAAGCACTCTGCTCTGAGAGCATTGCTTCTTAGAGCAGAAACAACTGTAAGCCAATAAATGTGATTACATTGTTCCTTTTAATCTCATTAATTCATATTACCCTTGTCATCCCATTAATTCATATTATATCCTTTATTTGCCTAATGCTTTATTCTGAAGCACATATATTGAGTTCTAACAAGTTATTAGTATAATTATTCCAAAGCAAAAAATTATATGCATGGAATTGTGATTTAGACTGGTACTCCAGATTCTGTTTCTTCAGTTTCAACATATGACACCTGTTTTGAATCCACAATTATAATAATCCTTAATTTCAGCTAGCTATTCTGAGTCTAGCAGATTTAAGTGCCATGTAAAAGGACACAACTTATTACCAGTTATGTCATATGCAGTTACAACACTTTACCGCTGGGTATAAACAATCTCATCAACTCATTGCTTTCTGAAAGCATAACAGCAATAGCTTAGATTCATGTGTTTATAATAGATTGATGTTTAGAGAGAAAAAGAGAATTGTGTTTTATAAATTGCTAGTTGTAAGAATGTGTTTTCCAAAGCTATATGTAATACCTTTTGAAAATTGCATAAATATATTGAGAATTTATGTGGTGTTTTGTGTGGAGATATTTCAGACACCAATAAATTATCAGATCACTCCATATTATAAGCTTCCATAGAGAATGGAATAAAAACAAAGTAATTGAAAAGAGAGGGATGGTTTTGGACCCCCCCCCCCCCACACACACACACTATTATACACCATTTCATAGAGATGTGTGCATATATATATATATATATATATATATATATATATATATAAGCCTGGAATTAAAGGGCCTTAAAGTTAGCAAAATAAATAAAATTGAAGTAGGAAAATACAGGCTGTTAATCCCTTCAGGAAAATAGCCCTGTTTGATACTCTTTTACTTGTTTCAGTCATTTGACTGTGGCCATGCTGGAGCACCACCTTTTAGTCAAAGAAATCAACCCAGGGCCTATTTGTTGTAAGCTTGGTACTTATTCGGTCTCTTTTGCTGAACCTCTAAGTTACGGGTACATAAACTCACCAACATCGGTTGTCTAGTGCAAATGTGTTGAAAGAAAAGTTGGGCATAAGAGGCATCAGATGTAATATGCAAGAGAGAAGATTGTGCTGGTATGGTCATGTGATGTGTATGGATGAGGACAACTGCATAAAGAAGTGTTAATCACTAAAAATGAATGGAACTTGAGAGAGAGTGAGACTTGGGAAAACATGGGATGAAGTTGTGAAGTCTGACCTTAGGATGCTGAACCTCATGGAGGAGATGACAAAGGGCTGGAATGATTGTTGATTTGCTGTGCTCCAGAAGACCCATCCATCTCAGCGAATATGAGGCCCTGAAATTCAATCTATCCCTGTCAAGTCTCTTCCTGACAACACATCTTCCTAACATTCACCCCACCATCACTCTTCTGACTACATCACTATTTACTCAGCTTCTGTAATTATATCAGAGCAGAATTGCAAATATTTCACCTCCATCTTTTGTGCTACCAGTTATCACTCTCCCTAGAAGCACTTCCTTTTGTTACCCACATTCTCAGTATCATCCCTTATCATTTTATTTTCCACTAAACACCCCTTTCACCTCCTTTTCCTTTGGACACCCTCTCTTATCTACCAATGACAGGTACCTTTGTCCAACACTATTTTCATACTAATGTACCTTTGACTTCATTCCTGTCCCTGTGCATCTCTCTTGCACATTGCCATATTTCACATCGTTTGTGCTGTCATTACGTCTCTGACCAACTCCTAGTTCCTCCACCTTCCTCTCACATTGACCATGCCGCCACCCATGTTCCATTCACTGCATTTACCTCTATCCATCTGCCACTCTCCTTTCACACGCTCACGAACACACCTTGTCTTATCCTCTGTTCAGCTTCTCTCTTGTATCCACCTTGTATCTTGAAGTTACACCCTGACACCTCATCACCACCATCTTTTTTCTCTTTCCAGCTGAAGTAGCCATGCATCCTCTACAGCAAAACACCTGTTCCTGCAGTCTATCATGCTTTTGCCTCTCACCAATCGGCGTAAAGCTTGCCCATCTCAGTAATCCATCCCTCCTCAGTCAACTGTCTTATGTTGTTTGTTATTTGGGAAAAAGCACTCAGTACACTCTGTAAAATGGTTGGCATTATAGGAAGGGCATCCAGCTGTGGAAACCATACCAAAGCAAATATTGGATGGAACTTAGCACAGCCTTCTGGCTTGTCAGATCCTGGAAACCCATCCAATTTATGCCAGCATTGGAAGACAGATGCTAAATGAGGATGATGATGATAATGTATGTATATATGTATGTATGCATGTCTATGTGCATATTAATACAAAGGTTGAAACTTGAACAGAATCATGTGTGCAAGCATGGCTGTGTGGTTAAGAAGCTAGTTTTGCAACCATGTAGTTTCAGGTTCAATTCCATTGCATGGCACCTTAAGCAAGGGTTTTCTACTATAGTCTCATACCTTGTAAGTGAATTTGGTACATGGAAACTCTGTGTGTGATCACTCCCACCCTTGACAACTGGCGTTGGTCTCTTTACTTCCCCTCAATTTAGTGGTTCAACAAAAGAGACTGATTGAGTAGGTAGCCATCTTTTAATGGAAACAAATATTAGGGTTGATTTGTTTGACTAAACTCTCCAAGGTGGTGTCCCACTGCCTTAAAAGATCACAAAGGACATCTTGGACAGCATAGCCTCAGATAAGTGATTTATCAAAACAAAAGAAAAAAGAAATTTCTTTAATCATAAGTCTAATCAATCAAGAATGACCTTGGGCTAAGCAAGAATATAGCTGTAGCTTATATCAATCAGAGTTCTTTCTGTGAAAACTGATTTCCAGCTGGGCTACTTGAAAGGGACTGATGATTAACAGGAGCCTATATGTTGTGATGTCTTCCTTTCTTTTTTTCTCATTAGTTTCAAAGGCCATGTGAAGGCCAGGGCACTGCCCTACCATCTAAGACTAACCATATATATTCTTTTTCTTTAAATTAGCATCCTGTCTGAATGCTTTTTTTTTAAATATCGGTTTATCTCCATGAAAGACTGTTATGTTAAGGATCCTTAATTTTTAAAAGACTTACTGTTTCAAACTTTAGGCACAGGCATGATTGAGTGGTAAGAAGCTTGCTTCCCAACCACATGATTCCAGATTCAGTCCCACTGTGTGGTACCTTGGATAAATGTCTTCTACTATAACCTTGGACTGATCAAAGCCTCGTGAGTAGATTTGGTAGACAGAAACTGAAAGCTTGCTGTGTGTGTGTATATATATATATATATATATATATATATATATATATATATATATATCTGTGTATGTCTGTTTGTTCCCCACCACCGCTTGATAATTGGTGTTAGTGTGTTTATGTCCCTCTAACCTAGCTGTTCAGCAAAAGAGATCAACAGCATAAGTACCAGGCTTTTTTAAAAAAAAAAAGGTACTGGGGTTGATCCATTCAACTAAAAAGTCTTCAAGGCGGTGCCCCAACATGGTCTCAGTCTAATGACTGAAACAAGTAAAAGATAAAAGATTAAAAAAAGACCTAGAATGGAGAAAATGGAAATAGAGTGCAACACAAATGATAGCATTTGGAGCATTTATTTTGACTCTTAACAGTCTTGGTCATTTCCTCACATTTGTTTATATCAGAATAATAAAGAATTTAAAATATCAATGCAAATAAATTTTTTAGCTTTTGTTTTGGGATTAAGTATTTCAATAAAACTTTTCATTACATTCCACATTTTTTAATAAATCTATTTATTTATTGAAGAAGTAGGGGGATGTTGTTTCATAAAATCAGCTCTCACTACTTCCTCTCCTACCACTATTGCTACGTATACCAGTACTACTGTATCATCAAAGCTGTTTTGTTTTAAATGTTTATAGTAGTATTTACCAAATAAATTTTAATAATGTGTTAATGACCTCAGTGGAATTTATTTCCTTCTTTTAGTCTCTGCTACAATGACATGCAATTAATCACATTACACAGAAAATGATGCTGCGATATCTTTATCACATCTTCAAAGGGAGTGGAAACAAAAAAAAAAAAATGAAATAAAGACTAATAGGATTTAAAAAAAAAAGATTAAATGATTGATTTTCTTGAATAATCAATTAAGTTTAACATATGTTAATGTGTTGTTTTATCAAGTAGATAGATATCTGTTCATACACCAATATTACACTTGCTGTTATTTGCTGCCATGACCAGACTGTTTATTCTGAGATTAGTAGTGTCTTTATTTGATCCAAAGTTCTTGCAATTAATTAGCTATATAAAGATGATTTATACCTGTTAATCATAATCTATTGCAGTGAGACTGACATTAAAGAAAACATATATATATATATAAAACATATATATATATAAAGACATAAACACACATACACACATTTTTATTATTAGTTGTACACAGAGACAGTCATGTACAAACATATGCAAACACACAAAAAGAAAAATAGAAAAATTAAGAAAATCCCAATAAGAGACTAATTTGATGATTATCTGAAATCTAAAGTAATCCTAGATATTCAGTTGTTTTCTTAGCTATTATCTCTTACAATACATTGTTAGAACATAAATATGCTGCTGACATTTTACAACTTTGCATAACTTCTTTAAACCTTGATCATCCATTGTATTATAGAAGAATCCTTCTTTGTATCAGATTTAGCACTTTTTGTTCATTTTGTGTTTTAGTTTTATTTATCATACTAGACAAAGTTTATGGTAGCATAATGTCAAAAATACTGCTTCTAGTCCAGTTTCTGAGAATTAGCAACATTTAAGGATTGGTTAGTATTTAAATTATTTGGCTGGACTACTGCCATTCATTAAGACTTGAAAAACATGTGCCATTCTCGGTACAGGGATTTATACCAGGATACATATATATTATCACAATTTAGGTTAGTTGAAATATGCTTGTCACATATTTCAACTGCTAAAGGCAAATACACTGCAGTTACCGCGGAGAAAAAAAATCTCTTATGGTAAAAAGGTGTATATTATGTATGTATGCCTGCCTGCCTGCCTCCATTCCAAAAATAGAACAGCGTTTAAGGGAGATTCGGGTGTTATTTTCAGCAGGTTAAGCACCCTGTGAAGGCTCCCTCTTTCCCCACTCTCCCTCCCTCCTACCTCACTCACTCTCTCTCCCTCCTACCTCACTCTCTCCCATCTCTCTCTCTCCCATCTCTCCCATCTCTCTCTCTCTCTCTCTCTCTCTCTCCCATCTCTCTCTCTCTCCCATCTCTCTCTCTCCCATCTCTCTCTCTCTCCCACCTCTCCATTCCCCACTTTCTCTCTTCTGTACACTTGTAGATTCCAGTTGCCTGCTTGTAGTTCTTATACAAGAATTTTGATGACAGTAACTTTGGAGTTTCATCTGCCTAAGCCATCATTTAGTCCTTCTTCGAAGAGCTTAGCTGGCTGAAAATTTGAAGTCACTATCAAGAATATTCTTGCATAAGAATAATAAATTTATACTCTGCTGAAATATAGAGTTACCCATCAGAGTAATGTAAAATAGTTTTTATAACTGAACATAAAACCATTAATATAACAAATTTATATCTTAGTTCCAAACTCTTACTCCATCTGGAAATAACAGTCAATCTCCCAACCGTCTTAAAAATGTCTACATTGGACAGTGTATATCCTACTGCACAAAAAGAAGGCATGATTAAGCTGGTACACTTTTGACCATAGGCTTAGTAGTCAATCATGACTGACCTGGAGCTAAACCACAACTCCTGCTGCTACTGTTGTTATGCAACCCTTGGTTAGCCTTACTTGAGTAGACCTTTGGCAAGCATGCAGGTGGTTAGTCAAAGGGCAGGGTGCAATCCCGATTATATCAGGTCTCGACTCATTGTCATGCAATAAGGGAGGCAGGTAATAGTGTGATGGTTGTGATATCTTGCATCGTCCAATTTTCTTTTGTATGTTTGTTGTTGTTCTTAACCCTATATCAACCCTAATAGAGCAGGCTAATTTTCAAATATTTTCAAGCAATGATCATTCCATATTGCATCAGACAGATTGCATCTGTTTTACCAACAGATGTTTTCATTCTAAAGATGATAGAACAGCATTTGAGGGAGTTTTAGCTGTTATTTTTAGCAAGTTAAACACTCTGTGAAGATTTGCTCTCTATCTCTCCCCACTTCTCTTTCTCTTCTGTACACTTGTAGATTTCAGTTGCAACTACAGTGGAGGTGGACAACTGAAGATGTTGTGATGTTATTGTTACTACTTATTTAATTTTTTTATTTTTGTTTTGCTGGTATAAATTGCTTGGAGAGCATAGATGACCAAGTTGACAGGGTATGGGACAAGAAACTGAGATGCTGGCATTTCATATCTTGCCACTAGTATTTTGTTGTCTACGAACAACAAATATATAATGCTTCAATGGCCCACTCCACATAGTTTGTATCATTCAGTACCTATATATATAGCTATTTCCCCATTGTTAGCAATAACAATATTGTAAATGAAATAATGTTTTGTTGTCTTGTGGTTCTGACTCAATTTCAACACAAGTTACTGCAGCTATGTTACCTGAGATAAATATGCATTCTTCTTTCCAAGAGATTTATCTATCAACCACTTAATGCTATGAAAACTGGATGTGTACCAGCCCAGTAAATTGCCAGATTCCATAAGAGAAGGGCATCTCTCTCTCTCTCTCTCTCTCTCTCTCTCTCTCTCTCTCTCTCTCTCTCTCTCTCTCTCTCTCTCTCTCTCTCTCTCTCTCTCTCTCTCTCTCTCTCTCTCTCTCTCTCTCTCTTTCTCTCTCTCTTTCTCTCTCTCTCTCTTCATCCCTACCCTGTATAACATAATCTATTGTATTCGTTGACTAGTGGAAGTGATGGGAGTTAGGCCTAACACTGCAATTTAATGAAAGCTTTGACATCTAAAGAGTGTCTCCTCTATTTGTATACTGAAGCAAGCTGTGTTTTCTCATGGGGCCTTTTTATAGCTAGATAAACTTGAGCTATTGATAATTAAATACAAAGCAGTAGCAGAGATAAGATACAAAGTTTTCACTGTTTGGTTACTGAACTGGTACATTAAACAAGTCAGGCCCCTCTGTGACTTTCAACAGCTCCAATAATTCATGTAAATGTTTAATTTTTTAGAACCATCCAAACATTGGTAACGAAGAAATTACATTATCAAAATATTTTCTTTTGTCACAAGGTTAATTCTTCTAGGAACAATGATATTGTCAATTAAGTTAACCCTCATTATATTACTGATGTATATTACGGTAGATTAGTAAATCAAAGCTTAGAAAGTTGAAATTTAATATTTTTGTATTGTTTCTGTAATTTTCTTTTAACTCATTTGTGATCATATTCCCAACAAGCACACATTTTGCATTTGTGTTTTAATCTTAAAAATAATCAAGAATTATGGGATTTCTATGAAATATCTAATTTTAAAACAATTATTTTTTTACACACTTTTAGCTTTCACATAGTAATGAAATATCACTACTACGTGAAAGCTACATGATTTGAATTTAAAATTCTATACATTAAAAGGAGGTGGTTTCCAATGTGTTGGTGTTGAAGAGATTAATTAATCAAATGTGATTAAATTATTTTTAAAACCTTATTTTATAAATTTTAATAGATTAATAGATTTTGTCACCATTAATAGATTAGAATGTAATCATATTTTAGAAGCCATACGGTGTGTGACAATTAAACCTTTTATTCTGCTGCTTATATGAAAATATGTGGCAATAATGTATGTATTATGGGATGTTTATTTACCTTTGATCTGTATACACTAGCAAGTTAATGAGGAAGCTACTGTGTTCTCACAATAACAGTTCAGCATGCTATCAATAGCAGCTGTATCTCCTCATATCACAACTGATTGATTGATTGTTTTCTTTTAAAATAGGAACAAATTGGGTAACATAGTCCTAGACATTGTTTGACAAAAAGAGGGAAAAAGGTAAAAAGACAGGCTGGTTACATGGAGGTCTTTCGATCATAGGTGTCCTGAGTTACAGATGACTTAGATAATTAACAAAACCAATTAGTGAAAGTGGGGTTTTTATTTTTATATGTTGTAAGTTAGACTTTTCCAGTTTTCATTAAGAATGTTGTCTGTAATTTAAGATGTAACTAAAAACTTGAATCTCAAAATCACACTCCAAATCCTGCAACCTCAAAACTGTACAAGTGAATGTTAAATAACAATGTGAGAGTTTTTAATTCATCAATCCCTTGCACCAACACTAACATCATCTCTTTGATTTTGTGTTTCTCTCTATGCATTCAAAAACATTACATAATTAACTATATGCACCAATCTACTTATTTTTGTATAAAAATAAACTGATCAACTCTCAGACAAAAGGATATATATTAGTTGTTCTTACAGTTTCTTTTTATGTGGCCCATATTCTTAGGGTCAGAGCTGCAAGCAGACTTTGTTCATTCACTCTGTCTGCTTAGACTTTTCATAAGTTATTCTGTTTACATAGCATTAACTTCTTACCTTTATACACTTAGCTTCATGCTGAGGCAGTCATTTGCTTTATTGTTATGGTGTATACTAATTGTGGATAAACAGATCTTAAAAGCATGCTTATTCAGTAAGAGCTGTGCATAATTTATAAACACACACATAAGTAGCTATTATTATTACTGTTATATAAATTGGTTTTCCTCTTTAGATTTCGTTTCTTTTTATTCCAACAATTTTAATGTAAATGATATTAAACATCAAGAACACCAATTTCAGACAGAAACAGAAAAATAAAAGCTACAGTCTCACTTGTAGGGATCTCGCTTGATGGGTGGCTGCATTACCGATTACACAGTGTTCACTGTGCTATCTCAAATTGGGGACTTGAATTTTTTTTTTTCTTTTTTAGTACCTAATTTGAAAAGTGGGTGTGGCAGACTCCCTATAGTGAAGTTGGTAACTTGATCATCCAGCAAGTGACAGATACATTATTACATTAAAGGTTACTGAATGCTATAAGCAGTAGATTCTTGAATGTAGTTTCACTCTTAGTTGGTGAATGAAAACAAAATGCTAGTGGCTAATGTTAATGACACCCAGAGAAAAGGGAAAATTGTTAACTAATTGTAAGAAGTTAGGAATTCATTTTCCAGATTGATTTACATGCTGAAGAGGACAGTTCAATCTCTGTTTGCAAACAAGGACCAACTATGTATATACTTTAGTCTATTAAATTTCACCAATATATCAATGTCTAACCAAACCTGCTGAGTAGTGGATAAATTTTTACATACAGAAAAAGTTACATATGTTTTTGGCAAATATAATTTGCATAATTAAAAAACGAAATGAGTTAAGGAAAATAACTGAATTGAGCCAAAGGCATGAATTTGGGCAATTACATTAATGGATGATGTCCTAAATGCTATATACTAAAAGAAAAAAATCCTTAGTTGTATTGAAATTTCCCTTGAAGACCCTTCCAGACTGGTAAAATTGAAGTGGCTGACACTCATTTTGAAAATTTGTTGGTTAGTATGATGCAAGATATGTCAGTAGGCTGTACTGGACTGTAATTTTTCTGTCTCAAATTGATCATCATGGTGAATTACCATTTTACATTGAACATCTTACCAGTTTATTCATTCAGTAGATATCAAATTATATAGATATTCAGCTCTGAATCTAGTGATTTCTTCTATTCATACAGTGAAAGATATTTGTCATTCCACTCTGGAAATCTGATGTAGTCATTAGCCCTCATAGAATAGAGAGAATTCTCAAAGTAAAATCTGCTGTCTGGTCTCAATGTCTAGTGCTAGTTGTTTTCCTTAATTTAAACTGCTAATGATATTGGCGTAGGCATGAATGTGACAACTCTGCTCTCAACTTCAAACAGAAAATACTGACTTTTGATACTAGTCAAATTATAAAATGGATTTTTAAAAATTTAATTTTCTGTTTTAAAAAACTTTTTTAAAAGAAAAATGGTAGTTATTTTCGTCATTATCATAGTGTTGTATCAATAGAATGGTATATACTTTCTGAGTTCAAATCCTTCAGGGTCATCTTAGGCCTTTATCCTTCAAGGGTCAGTAAATTAAGTACCAGTCCAGTTCTAGGATCTGTTTAATCATCTATAGCCCTGTCCTCACCGTTTTGACCTTGTGACTATTATTATTACTTTACTACTTGTCTTTTTGGGTTTGATAAAATAGAATACCATTCAAGTACTGCAGTTGATGTAATCAGCTAATCACCTCCTGCAAATTTCAGGATTTTTGTCTAAGTTTAAAATAATTTTTGACCCTTTAGCATTCGGATTATTCTGTCAAATGTAATGCTTATTTATTCAAATTGTTTTAAATTTATCCCGCATTACCTGTAGCTTCAAGATTTCAATGATGTGATTGTAAATCTTTGATACTAACATTGTAGGGTTGGTGTGAGAGGCTGGATCTGACCAGTTTGAACATAAAACAGGAAGAATATTTTGGTCAAATATGGCCGGTTTGAATACTAAAAGATTAAGGGCAGTGGAATAGCAGAATCATTAGAACATTGGACAAGATGCTTTAATGATATTTATTCTGGCTTTTTCACATTCAAGCTTGCTTTTATCCTTTTGGGTTCAATAAAATAAAGTACCAGTCAAAATACTAATGTAACTGCCATGCCTCTCAAAATGACCACCCTTGTGGCTAAATTAAAAGCAGTTATCAGGAGGGTGGTGGTGTTGGCCGATTCTGGAATTTTGGAATTGATGTAATTATTTCTACACCGCCTGTCTCCCATCAAAAACAAATGTGTGGGTGTTAGCATTGTTAGAAATTCCTATTATTGATATGATGACAGATGGCTGAAATTATTAGTGTAAAGACTTTTTTTTTGTAAGGTTGGTGTATTAGCAAAATCAGTTGTTCAGATCCTGCTGACATAAATTTCACTTCCTTTTGGGGTAGACGAAATCAAGGACCAGTTAAGTAGTTGGGTTGATAAAATCAATTAACCTTTCCCTGTAATACAGTTCTATATTTAAGAGATGAGGAATTATGTACATGACTTACAATTGATGGATATTTTTCCTCATCTTGATTGTTGTTAACACAACGTTTCGGTTGATATACCCTCCAGTCTTCATCAGGTGTCTTGGGGAAATTTCGAAGCTGGGTTCTCATTACTAAGGTATTTTTTGATGTTGTTATTATTATTATTATTCAGGTCACTGCCTGGAATCGAACTCGGAATCTTGGGGTTAGTAGCCCGCACTCTGAACCACTATGCCATATGCCTGTGGTTAACCATTACGTCATATGGCGTAGTGGTTAAGAACACGGGCTACTAACCCCAAGATTCTGAGTTCGATTCCAGTCAGTGACCTGAATAATAATAATAATATCGAAAAATACCTTAGGAACGAGAACCCAGGTTCGAAATTTCCCCCCAAGACACCTGATGAAGGCTGGAGAGTATATCAGCCGAAATGTTGTGTTAACAACAAAAAAGATGAGTACAAATATCTGTCAGTTGTAAATAATGTAAATAATGTACACTTGCCCTGTAAATTTCTGATTTTGTGCTTATGTTAGAAAACTCACATTTTGTGGATCCTTTCCTTGTTTTTATTTTATTCTTTACTGTTTATTATTGCATGTTTATTTATGTGTCTTTGGTATTATTGTTAATCTCAGCCTTTTAATCTATAAATCCTTTGTTCTTGTTTTCCTGTGTATTTCACCTTCTGTACTGTCCCCAATGTCTTGGGTCCTTGTGGCCAAAAATTGTTATTATAATTATTATTAAGGCAGTGAAGTAGCAGACTCGTCAGTACATTGGACAAAATGCTTTACAGCAGTTCACCTGTCTTTACATTTTGAGTTCAAATTCTGCTAAAGTTGACTTTGCCTTTCATTCTTTCAGGACCAATGACATAGTATTTGTTGAGCACTGGGGTTGATGTAATTGCCTATCCCACACCTTTTGAATTTCAGGCCTTGTGTCTATAGTAGAAAAGTACTGTTATTATAATCATTATTTAAGGTGGTGAGCTGGCAGAATTGTTCGTACCCTGGGCAAAATGCTTAGCAGCATTTCATCCTTACACTCTAAGTTCAAATTCTGCCATGGGCAACTTTGCCTTTCGGGATTAAGTACCAGTCAAGCACTGGGGTTGATGTAATCGACTTATCCCCTCCCCCAAAATTTCATTCCTTATGCCTATAGTAGAAAAGATTATTATTAAAGCAGTGAGCTTTAATAATAATAATAAACAAAATGTTTAACAGTATTTCTTCCAGCTCTATGTTCTAAATTCAAATTCTACTGAGGTCAACTTTACCTTTTATCCTTTTAGGGTTGATCAAGTAGGTACCAATCAAGTGCTGGGGTCTATGTAATCAACTATCTCCTCCTACCAAAAAATTTCAGGCCTTGTGCCAATAATAGAAAGAATTATTTGGAGAAGAAAAACTGATAATCAATATCCTCTCCAGAATATTAAGCATAGATATTCACACATTTGTTGGTAGCAGCAATGGTTGTGGTAGTGGAGATGGTATCAGTGGTGTTGCTGGCTTCATAAAAAACCTTTTTTACCCATTCCTATATACAGACTATAAACTTTAAGCAATACCTGAAATTATCATATGTGATCCTACCGCTGATTATTGTAACATCTGGTGTTGGCACCAACTACAGGAATGAGTCTAACAGCTTCCTTTACATTCAGCCCAGCCTCTCTGTCTTAAATCTCCATTAGTGTCATTTAGCACAGTTTTTGTGCTACATTGATCTATGCTTACACTTGTTTCCGTCTGTAAAAAAAAACACTTTGAATTGTGCTATCCAATTAATTCAAACTGTTTATTTTTTCCACCATGTCAGCCACTAGCTGTGGATATTTTGTGTAAAAGAAAATATTATTATATAAATATCTATATATGTTTAATATCTCCGTTTTAAGTAGAGGAAACTGGTAGAATTGTAAATTTCTTTATCATCTTTAGTTCTAAAAAAGAAATATTATTTTCTCTTCTTTGCTGAAGAGAATAACATTTGTGTTTCTCCTTAGCTTCAGCTGTCTTAACCTTTAACCCCAGTTAGTGAAATTATCTTGAACGTCTGTGTATTCTCCCTTGTTAACATTATTGATTCTTTACATTGTCTATAAGAGAAATGAAAGTCTTGTGGACCTCACAGGCATGATTAACATAAGTGAAATGAAATCACTACAGCTGGGAATTGAAACCAAGTCAGTGAATCAACTTTCATGAAGTGTACTTTTCTTCTTTTGATGCAAAAATATATAAGATATTCTCATGTCATTAGTTTCTGAGTGATAGAAGTGAAATGGCTGTGGTTAATTGGTTTCTTTTGCAGCCACATGGTCCCTGGTTCATCCCCAATATATGGCACTCTGGGGAATGTCATCGACTATAATCATGGGTTGACAATACTTTGTGAGTATTATTTGACAAAAGAACCTAAATAAAAAAAAAAAACTGCCATCTCGATATTGAGTTCAATTCTAGAGTAATTATTTGAGAAGTACACAACTTTCTATATTCTGTACTTGATCTAGCTGTCAGGAATTTCTGTCAGATCCTTTGGAAATAGTATGTACAAGACTGCAGCCCTACCGAGAGATCAAGAGACAGGTTTACATCCCATTCACTTAGCACCAGAAAATCAGATGTAATATGTAAGCTTTTAGAATCATTTGATGATTGGATGGAAGAAAAGAAAATTAAGAAATTAGGAGTAACTGCAATTACAAGTGATGTGGAGGTGTTGGATACAGTATCATTTTTATCCCCTCATCAATTTTTATATGTTTGTATCATTACTGGTATTGGAATGGTTAAGATTAGAGAGACTAATTAAAAACTGAAGAGGAGCTGGATGACTCATAATTTCTGTGCATATTGTCTCATGTTAGTATAAATGTTTTAGTGTTTTTATTGCTTAAACACTTTCCAAAATGGGCATTAGAATACAATGAATGAAACATTGACTCATATTTAGTAGAGTGCTGGCCTTGTGATTAAGAGCTTCAAAAGTTTGTTTCCCAACCAACTTCCTACTACCAGCTGTACTGTTAAAGAATTTTAAAATTTTATTGGTTTAATCCAGATAGCTGAAAACTCCATTGTACACAGTGAAGGGTGAAGAGTTTGGAGGTATATAACTGACAAATATTCTAATAGTGATAAGCAGAAATGCTCTGATAAGCCTAAAAGAGGCAGCAGGAAGTTAGTGTTGTGTATCTTCCTTTGAATCACATGAAAACAGTCGTTCAAGCTGTGTCCCAGTGACTTGAAGGCTATTAATAAATGTAATGATTTCTAATATTGGCACTTGAAGGCATGAGGTTGTCATTCAGCTCATAATTACTATGCCATGGGTTCAATTCTTGGACTTGAGTAAGGTACTTCATTTCATGTGACTTCAATCTACTTGGATTATATCTACTCCTACAGTTATACTTACTGCTAACTATCATCTTAAATTTGAGCAAATGCAAGTTATCAATGACCCTTGGTGCTATGAAACACTGATTGATGATGATGAATATAGGCTCAAAGCAACAAATTTATTAGAGTATGGTTGACTGAATTTTATCTTAGAACATGATTGGTACTTATTTTATCAAGTCTGCTTGGCTGAAAAGCAAGTTTAACCGTAGTTGATTGGATTTGAACCCAGAACATCAAGAAACAGAACTAAACACTAGAAAACATTTATTTCACTCTTTTTTATTATTTACTTTTTTAATGTCTCTATTAATTACAAAAAGGGAAAAAATAACATGGCCATGTGGTTAAATATTTTTGCTTTGCTATCACATTCTGGAATCACTGCCATTGTGCAGAACTTTGGGCAAATGTATGCTATTATTATCTCTTGTTGGTTAAAACCTCATGAATGAAATTTAGTAGGTGGAAGTTCATCAGGTGTGTGTGTACATTATATCCTTGGTCTGGCTGGAACCTTTTCACCAGCCTCAGATTTAGTCTGTTGTCCTGCAGGAACTTCCTGTCCTCTAAATTATGTTTTTACCATCTTCTCATTGTCAAATACTTCAACTAGTACTTGTCAAAATTTGTGACTGTTCACTGAAGCTTTAAGCTTCCATAACTTTCTCTTATAGACTGTTTGCATCTCTGAGTTCTTCTTGCGCTGAGTCTGAAGTTACTAGCTACTCTTTTGGGTTGTACATTCTTCACCTGACAAGGATTTTGCATTCACAAGCATTTTTCTATTCCTAGGTAATCAGGTGACTGATTGGTTTTTTTAATTGCAGATCATTAAGTCATTTGCATTACAGAATTTCAAGAGCCATATTCCCTTCTCATTGCAAGGGTCAAAGCCATAGTCTCCATGTACATTCTGCAATCCATCAAATTGCTGCCTAATATGCCCATTGAAGTCACCAACTTTGATGATAAAATATCTCTCTGCAAAAGGCCTCATAAAATTGGTCCTTTTCTTTATCTGCCAGTCCCAATTGAGGAACATATGCAGAGATAAATGTTACTGTCATGTTTTCCAAGACTAGCCAAAGCTTAATCCTATCACACTCTTACTACCTCAGTCACCTTATCTATTCATTTCTCTGCTAAAAGTATGCCTACACCTCCCACATCATTACTATTCACTACCTAGAAAAATTTATATCTTTGTTCCTTGCCCATGAGAAGTCTGGCTGAGATTCTCCTGTCATACTTCTTCCATACAGTACACATCTGTATGCCTCCATTCTACCATTTCAACAATCTCACCAGACCTACCTTTCATTGTGCCTATATTGATTGGGATTGTTCTAAGGTTTTGTCCAAATAATTTCTAGTATTACTGCTCAATATATTGCCATATCCACCTCATCCCACAAATTCTTAGGCCTAGTAACTCCTACTGGAATGCAGAAAGGTACATTGCCATTCCTGTGAAGGATAATTGGCATTGATGTTTGTCTGCCAACACTGCAAATACATTCTACATGCAAGCACACACACACATATGCATACACGTGTGCACATGCATATACACACGCATGCATGCATACACATACATACATGCACACTATGCATACTCACTCACACACACTACATGCATACTCACTCATGCACGCTACATGCACACTCACTCACTCGCACGCTACATACACACTCACTCACTCACACGCTACATGCACACTTACTCGCATGCTACATGCACACTCACTAACTTGCACACTCACTCACTCACTCACATGCTACATGCACACTCACTCACACACACGTGCATGTAGAAATGTGTGTTTATGTGTTTACATATATATGTATATATATTTGGCAGGGGTGGGGTCTGTACACCATAGAAGAAAAGAAAGGTTGGTGGAATGCTACTGATCAATGGTAGGGGTAGGTGGAATAGTAAAGATGAAGAAAAATACAGGCACCCCATATCATTCTATTTGCAATCAAATTATTATTAATGATTAGAAATTTCACTTAACCTGGATATTCTTATATTTAAAACATCACAGCAACTTAATTATGTAATAGATCATGAACATATTTCTAATGAATAATATCTGGAAAACCAATATTACAGTAGGGTCAATATAATCAACTAAAAGCCTTGAAGTTGATACCCTAGCATGACTACAATCTGAAAACTGTAGAAATATATAGAGTAAGCTTCTGTACACTGATGACAACACTGATTCCTTCCAATGCTACAAGGCCATAGATTGAGTAGTCAGTTGATTTGATCCTACTTCAAACCTAATATTTATTTTATCAGCCCTTGGATGTAAGGCAAAGTTAGCTTAGAAATTTGCATTTGGAACAAAGATGAAGCTAAATATTTTTAGCTATTTTTGTCAATGCACTGATAATAAATAGCTCTGTCAGCAACGCTATCCTCAACATCAACTTCAGTGCTTCCTTCTCTTTCCAAAACCTCTTATCCTGCTGAAATTCCATCTCTGTTCATGTTTTTCCAACAGCTGTCAGCTTACAGCTATCCAAAACAACTACATTAACTTAACAGAATTACCAAAACCAGTGAAATAAATGGGTACAGTCTTTTCTTCTTGGATAAACCATTACAAAGCACTGTTGTTATTGAAGATGTTGGATGTTGAAGAAATCCAAGCATTTCTGCTCAGGAATTTAATGGTCTTTTACTGAACAGTCAGAAATTTAGAGAAGTACCTGTTGAAGCATTTAATGACAACAAAAAGGTAAAGATGTATAATTTAGAGGAGGACAGGAAGCTTCTGCAGGACAGGCTATTGAGGGCAATGGACTAAATTTGAGACTAAAACTTATCAAGGTTACTAATAGCCAAAACACTTAGCACTTAATGATTTAGTCCAATTGTTTCCACATTTTACTTATTTTCAATGAATCTTCTTCTCATCAGTCATGCTGTATTTCACTCTTCAGGCCCTACGCCAACCACTTTTCCCAAATCCTTTCTCTAAAGAATGTGAACGCTCTGGAATTCTTTTTCTTCCAATTTTCCTCCAGACATCCACTTAAATATCAACTGCATCAATTTCACAAGTTTTGAAAGGTCTACAAAGGTCATTGATACTGCCCATTCTTCTTGACTAAACCAAAATGATATATTTCATGGCTGAAACCAGCAGCACCACTATAGAAAAAAAAAACTTTAGGTGCAGGAGTGGCTGTGTGGTAAGTAGCTTGCTTACCAACCACATGGTTCTGGGTTCAGACCCACTGCGTGACACCTTGGGCAAGTGTCTTCTACTATAGCCTCAGGTTGACCAAAGCCTCGGGAGTGGATTTGGTAGACAGAAACTGAAAGAAACCCATCGTGTGTATATATATATATATATATATATATATATATATATATATATATATAAAGTGTAGTATATTGCCACTTAAGTGTGGCTGACCCCTAGGGGTGGATGTTACTGTTGCTTTTAGCCCCAGGAGGACATCTCCTGGGGCTAAAAGCAACAGTAACATCCACCCCTAGGGGTCAGCCACACTTAAGTGGCAATATACTACACTTTATCGTGCAGTTACTGTTAATACTTCATTTAGAGAATTAACATTGCTTATATATATATATATATATATATATATATATGTATGTGTGTCTGTGTGTGTATATGTTTGTGTGTCTGTGTTTGTCCCCCCAACATCGCTTGACAACCAATGTTGGTGTGTTTATGTCCCTGTAACTTAGCAGTTTGGCAAAAGGGACCAATAGAATAAGTACTAGGCTTACAAAGAATAAGTCCTGGGGTCAATTTGCTCGACTAATGGTGGTGCTCCAGCATGGCCGCAGTCAAATGACTGAAACAAGTGAAAGAGTAAAAGAGTAGGTGCAGGCATGGGTGTGGGGTAAGAAGCTTGCTTCCCAACCACATGGTTCTGGGTTCAGTCCCACTGTGTGGCACCTTGGGCAAGTGTCTTCTACTATAGCCTTGGGCCAACCAAAGCCTTGTGAATGGATTTGGTAGATGGACACTGAAAGAAGTCCGTCGTGTGTGTTTTTCTGTCTGTATTTGTCTTCCACCACTGCTTGACAACTGGTGTTGGTATGTTTACATCCTTGTGACTTAGCAGTTTGGCAAAAGAGAACAATAAAATAAGTACCAGGCTTTAAAAAATAAGTACTGGGGTCAATTCATTCGACTAAAATAAATTCTTCAAGGCAGTGCTCCAGCATGGCCACAGTCTAATGACTGAAACGAGTAAAAGATAAAAGATAAAACAATTTATTGCCCATTAGAGCCAACAAGAGATCTACTTTGTAGTTACTTAGCCTGCTAGAAGTAACAACAAAATTTGTCAAATCACAACCTACTGTCTTACAAAAAAGAGGGTCACATTTGATAATTGTCGAGATCAAGTTTCTAAATGCTTTTCTTTCATATACCTTTTTTCTTTTACTTTCTTTTGCTTGTTTCAGTTATTGGACTGTAGCTATCTGGGGCATCACGTTGAAGGGTTTAGTTTAACAAATTGACCCCAGTAATTATAAGTCTGGTACTTATTCTATTGGTCATTTTTTTTTTTTTTTTTTTTTTTTTGCCAAACCAGCAAGTGATGGCTATGTAAACAAATTGGCACTAATTGTCAAGCAGTGGAGAGAACAGACACATATACAACACACACATACCAAATTCATTGATCAACATTGAGCAATAGCAGAAGACATTTGCTCAGGGTGCTATGCAGTGGGACTGAACCCAAAGCCATATTGGTTGCAAACTGAGCTTGTTAACTACATGACTTTTTGAAAGTAAATTTACTCCCACTCTTTGTTCAGTAATTTGAGTTCAGTCTTCAGCTCAATTAACAATAATAGTAGCACTTAACAATTACCAAACCGTCTTTCTAATTGCCATGTTGGCTAATGGAGTAGCCTAATTTAGAAATATACAGTACAGATTATTTAAATAAAAAAAATGATAGAAAAAATTTTTCACACACACACACACACACACACACACACACACACACACACACACACACACACACACACACACACACAAGCTTCCTTCAAATTATATTTTCAACTTGAGATTTAAAAAATTATAATTGAAATTTTAAAAAAATGTACAAATCCAGAATTAGTGAATTTACTCCCTAGGTAAACAAAATTTAATGCCTGTGGGTAAATTTATCCTAGTTTAGGAACCCCTGTCTTTGATAGATACCCTATATCTGATTAGAAAAGTGGATGACTACAGCTGAAACTCCTTTGATCACAGACCTGTTTAATGTGGCCTAACTTAGGGCCTAAGCAACAGCAGTAGCCTGTTATTCCTTTACCAGAAGTTGGTAACCTCCTTTCACAAAGTGTTGTTCTGTAGTAAAATATGTGTCAACACTCCTGAAATGAAGTCTCTTCCTGTATCTTTATATTCTTGCTGATATTATCCTCAGTGCTAATCATTTGAAGTGGTTGCTCATTAATTATAACTATGGTGATGGAGAGAGAGAGAGAGAGAGAGAGACAGGCAGGCTGAGCTACCTATCTTAGTGTTTTATTTTATTTAAGCAAGGACAAACAAGTGTTCTATAAATATGAGGTTATATCCTGTTAAAATAAAATGCTTGACATCATAGAAAAAATGACTGAAGTGCAAGAGATATTTGTATTGTAAAGAAAGATTCCCACTTGAATTTGGATATGAAAGAGCCTACTTACCTCTCCTTTGGCTTTTTAACAATTTTTGTTTGCAGGTTTTTGCCAATTTTTCTCTACTTTTCCTTATTTTATATTTGTATTGTATCTTGTACTTTGCATTTTGTCTACAAATTCATGATTGTTTTTTCTTTTGTTTGTTAAAATGTAGCAGTTGCAAAATGGCTTTTGTAAATTACATTGAATTTAAAATTTATGACAGAAAGACAGCTTTTGTAATATTTATTAATTGATCAAAGAAAATATTGCAAAAAATATATTTGCCTCAATGGAATATTTCTAGGTAACAGAAATTCCATAGTTATTCATTTAGAGTTTGTGTTGTATTATTAAGATCAGTTTTGAAATTGTTTTCATAATATACATTGCAAGTGAAAGGAATAAGTTATTATAGATTGTTGCATTCTATAAGCAATAGAATCATTGGTCATAGGTTTCCAATGGGCCAATCACAGGTTTACTGTATTTCCAATGAGGAGAGTGACAAGGGAGGGTTTATACAACTCAGATTTCTGATGGAATATAAACATGACAGAGTATCTTTTTTCCTTTTTTTTTTTTCCTGACATTTACATCTTTCAGCAGCAGTGAAACTATTCTTTTATTCTTTTACATGCTTCACTCATAAGACTGTGGCTATGTTAGGACAGGCATTGCCTCGAAGGGTTTAGTCAAATTCTATCAGTCTCTTTTTGCTTAAACGCTAGTTACAGGAGCGTAAACAAACCAACACTAGTTGCCAGGCAGTGGTGGGAACAAATAGACATGCACACAGGTGTGTGCGTATGTGTGTATGCACAACAAGCTTCTTTCAGTTTCCATCTATCAAATTCACTCACAAACAAGGCTTTGGTTGGCCCTGGGCTATAGTAGAAGACACTTGCCAAGGTGCCATGAGATACAACCAAACCCAAAACTACATGGTTGGGAAGCAAACGTATTGCCCCACAGCCTTCCCTGCACCTGTGTGTGTGTGTGTGTGTGTGTGTATGTGTGTGTGTATGTGTGTGTGTGTGTGTGTGTTTGTGTGTGTGTTTGTGTGTGTGTTTGTGTGTGTGTTTGTGTTTGTGTGTGTGTTTGTGTGTGTGTGTGTGTGTGTGTGTGTGTGTGTACATATATATATATATAAATATATATTGGCGTGTGTATTTGTGTGTGTGTATATATGTGTATGTATATGTGTGTGTATATATATATATATGTGTGTATGTATGTATATTTGTGTGTGTGTGATAGGTTTCCACACAACTTATGTCAACCAAATTCCACCCAAAAAGTATTGGTCGACCCAAGGCTATGGTAGAATACACTTGCTCAAGATGCCATGCACTGTTGATGAATGCTAAGCACACTTTTGAAAAAAGTGAAGTACACTCAGAAACATAGGTTATATATTTCTTAAAGCACAGGTGAAAAATTTGTTACCTTTTAATTACTAGATGACATATTACCAGGGTAGAGCCAGAAACCACATATCTGTATGCAATGTCTAGGGAAACTTTACCTGTCCTGTGTATCACTTGTGATACACAACATATTTCCCTGATGTATATGCATCATATATGATACGCGTTACTGTTTTTTCTTTTTTCTTTAACCATTAGCATAACTTGTGAGTGATGAAAGGAAAGCTATATATTATTCATAGTGAATGAAACAAAGGCTAACTAAAAGTCTGACAACAAGCATGGACATTAACAAAATTATGAAAATGCTTTGGACCCACAATATTATCTACAATTGAATTAACATGCCAATGAGCATGTATATGGTCACTTGAATCCTTTGAATTACTTGCCAAACTTCCCTTATGTCATACCCTACCGTCTCTGGAAAAAAAAAAAAAAGATGCAAGCGATAACACACTGGGTTACAGTGGAAATCAAAAGGAATATTCAAAGAGATGACAAGAATAATTAATTATATTTTATTTCCCCTTTTATTTCCTACTGACTAACAGAAAGCAAACCATTTCCGGTTTTGTTGGTATAGTAATTCAATTATAATTACACAACACATGGTTTATGAGTGTAGAACAGAACATGGCTTCTTGGTTTATGACAGTTTTGCTGCTCGTATTATAACATATGCTGGTATTGCATGATTGTCCCCCACATGAAATCTATGGCCAGGGTGATACTTATTGGAGGGTTAGGAGATTTTGATGCGCGCGCACACGCACGCACGCACGCGCGCGGTCTGCGTACATGGAGTAAATAAAAATCATAGCATAAACAATTAAATGTAAGAAATAATAATTTCTTAAGGTATGTGTTAATCCTCATGTACCCAGGCTTTGTGAACACCCTGTATATATATATATATATAGTGATGATGATGATATATGCATGCATATATATATATATATAAAAACATATAACCAGCTCGCTTTCCAACTCCACCACCATTTCGTACTGGAATCTCTATGCTAATAGAACCCACGACGAAGCTCCATTAGCCCGCGGTACGCACGCCCTCCCACCGGTACCGGAAGTCTTTTAAATCATCTTCCGCGAACACTGCCTGTGACCTTATACCCCCCCCCCTCTTATCGACCTTATAGCACATAAAGATTGAGTAGTATATGAAGGTTGTAGGTATTGTTTTTGTTTATGAACTCTGCCAAATGCAAGCTTTCTTTTCAGGTTCACAACACTGCTTACCCCCATCCCAGGGTCACACGGGCCCACTCCTCCCACACTGTCAGGATTGGCACTCTCAACGTCGGCACGCTGAAAGGTAGGTCTGGTGAGATTGTTGAGATGCTTGAATGGCGACGCGTAGATCTGTGCTGCATCCAAGAAGTAAGATGAAGAGGAGGTTCTGCGAGGTTCCTCACAGGCAAAGAACACAGGTACAAGTTTTTCTGGGCAGGGAACACTGATGGAGTCGGGGGCGTAGGAATACTTCTAGCAGAGAAATGGGTTGATAAGGTAATCGAGGTAGTTAGAGTATGTGACAGAGTACTTAAGATTAGACTAGTGCTTCATCATAGGCTAGCTACTGTCATCTCAGCCTATGCCCCTCAACCGGGGCTCCCAGATGGGCTGAAAGACCAATTCTATGACACCCTCTTGCAAATTACCTCGTTGACAAGAGACAGAGACCTTCTCTTTGTGGCTGGTGACTTCAATGGTCATGTCGGACGTCGTGCTGGAGGCTTCCATGGCATACATGGAGGCTATGGCTTCGGTTCCCGCAACGAGGAGGGAACCAGACTGCTGGAGTTCTGTGATGCAACCGATCTTATGGTTTGCAATACCAACTTCAGGAAACCTGCCTGTTACCTAGTCACCTACCAATCCGGCAGACACTCTAGCCAAATCGACTACATCCTCGCCAGAACTAGAGAAAGAGGGAGGCTTATAAATGCCAAAACCCTCCCTGGCGAAGAATGTACACCCCAACACAGATTAGTAGTTAGCGACTTCGAGATCAAGGCAATATGGGTGCCCAGAAGTAGACCGCCCTGGGGGAGAAGGGTACGGAAACTTAAAGACCCTGCAAATGGACAGAGATTTAGAGACAAGTTACTTGAAGCATTTGACGAAATAGAAGGGGATATAGCATCATACAACGTGGAAGACAATTGGAGATTTCTGCGGGACAACCTGTTGAGAGCCACAGACCAGATCTGTGGCTGGTGTAAAGTCCCCTCTCGACCCAGAGTAACGTGGTGGTGGAACAAGGATGTAGACGGGGCTATTAGACAAAAGAAACAGGCTTGGAAGGACTGGAAGAACAGTGGTAGCAGGGAATTGTACCAATGTGCCAGAAGGGAGGCTAGGCGACAGGTTTATTTAGCCAGAGGGGAAGCAGATAAGAAAAGATTTGCCAATGTTCTGTACTGTGAGGACCAAAGACTCGAGGTTTTTCGTGTTGCAAGACAGTGTAGGAGAGAAAATAGTGATGTCGTAGGAGAGAAATTTGTTCGCATGGATGATGGTACGCTTGCACTCAATGAGGATGCAAAGAAAGAGGTCTGGAGATGCCACTACGATAGATTGCTTAATAAAGAGAATGAATGGGAGGAAGAGAGCCTGCCGTATGTCGACCCAATAGAGGGACCAGCTATCCGAGTTGATAGTACCAGGATAGATAAAGCAATTAAGAGTATGAAGACCGGGAAAGCCCCCGGCCCATCAGGAATCACTGCAGAGATGCTCAAAATATCTGGCAGTGTTGGCTATAGCCTAGTCACCCGTATTACGAACCAGGTGATACACGAAGGAGTCATACCCAATGACTGGTGTAGCAGCACCATAGTAAACTGCTACAAAGGTAAAGGTGACGCTTTAGACACTAATAATTACAGAGGCATCAAGCTGTTAGATCAGGTTATGAAAGTTACTGAGAGGGTCATAGCCCAACTAATTAGGGAGCAAATCAATTTAGATGAGATGCAGTTTGGGTTCGTGCCAGGTAAAAGCACCACTGATGCCATATTTCTAGTGAGACAGCTGCAGGAGAAATATCTAGCCAAGGATAAACCTCTGTACCTGGCCTTTGTTGACATGGAGAAAGCCTTTGACAAGGTCCCCCGATCCCTTATCTGGTGGTCAATGAGGAAACTTGGGATAGAAGAATGGTTAGTGATAGCTGTGCGAGCCATGTACAGAGATGCTGTCAGTAAGGTGAAGGTTGGAAATGAGTACAGTAATGAATTCCAGGTAGAGGTAGGGGTCCACCAAGGTTCCGTCCTCAGCCCCCTCCTATTTATCATAGTCCTCCAGGCGATCACATAGGAATTCAAGACAGGTTGCCCCTGAGAGCTGCTCTATGTTGATGACCTTGCACTAATTGCGCAGTCACTATCAGAACTAGAGGAGAAGTTTAAGGTGTGGAAGCAAGGACTAGAATCGAAGGGCCTTAGAGTCAACCTAGCAAAAACCAAAATCCTAATAAGTAGGAAGGTAGATAAAACACAAACCCCTTCAGGTAGATGGCCCTGCTCAGTATGCAGTAAAGGAGTAGGTAGTAACTCTATAAGATGTACCCGGTGCAAGCTATGGACACATAAGAGGTGCAGCAATATCAAAGGCAGATTAACTACAAAGTTAGTTTTTGTATGTGGCAGATGTTCAGGTGCAATAAAGATTGTAAACAAACAGGAAACAACTTCTATCTCATTCCAGGGAGAAAAACTAGAGGTAGTTGATAGCTTCCGCTATCTGGGTGACCAAGTTAGTAGTGGGGGTGGGTGCGCTGAAAGTGTAACTGCTAGAATAAGAAAAGCCTGAGCCAAGTTTAGAGAGCTTTTACCTCTGCTGGCGACAAAGGGACTCTCACTCAGGGTAAAAGGCAGACTGTATGACGCATGTGTACGAACAGCCATGCTACATGGCAGTGAAACATGGGCTGTGACTGCTGAGGACATGCGTAAGCTCGCAAGGAATGAAGCCAGTATGCTCCGCTGGATGTGTAATGTAAATGTGCATACCCGTCAGAGTGTAAGTATCTTGAGAGAAAAGCTGAACATAAGAAGCGTCAGTAGTGGTGTGCAAGAGAGACGATTGCGCTGGTTTGGACATGTGGTGAGAATGAATGAGGATAGCTGCGTGAAAAAGTGCCACTCCCTAACAGTTGAGGGAACCCGTGGAAGAGGTAGGCCCAGGAAGACCTGGGCTGAGGTGGTGAGGCAAGACCTTCGAACATTGGGCCTCACCGAGGCGATGACTACTGACCGAGGCCTTTGGAAATGTGCTGTGCGTGAGAAGACCCGGCAAGCCAAGTGAGATCGTTGCCAGTGCCCCTGGACTGGCTCTTGTGCGGGTGGCACATAAGATGTACCATCCTGAGCGTGACCGTTGCCAGTACCGCCTGACTGGCCTTGTAGGTTTTTCGAGCGAGATCGTTGCCAGTGCCCCTGGACTGGCTCTTGTGCGGGTGGCACATAAAAGACACCATTTCGAGCGTGGTCGTTTTCGTGCGGGTGACACGTAAAAGCACCCACTACACTCTCTGAGTGGTTGGCGTTAGGAAGGGCATCCAGCTGTAGAAACTCTGCCAAATTAGATTGGAGCCTGGTCTAGCATGGGTTGCACCAGTCCTCAGTCAAATCGCCCAACCCATGCTAGCATGGAAAGCGGATGTTAAACGATGATGATGATGATGATGATATACATATATACGTGTGTGTGTGTGTGTGTGTGTGTGTGTGTGTGTGTGTGTGTGTGCGCGCGTGCGTGCGTGCGTGCGTGCGTGCGTGCGTGCGTGCGTGCGTGCGTGCGTGCGTGCGTGTGTATATATATATATATATATATATATATATATATGTATGTATACAATTGCAGTATGGAAGAGGTTTGTAAGCCATTTAAAAACACAGAAAACATTAGTTTTGCTTCAACATCTAAATTTATTTGGTGTCAAGGTGTTTTTGTCGCCTTGAAACCACATCCTGTTCAATGACAAAACTTCATTGAACAGGTTGTGGTTTCAAAGCAATGAAAGCGTTTTCACACAAATTAGATTTGAATGTTGAAGTGAGACTATGGGTTTTTGTGTGTTCTTAAATGGCTTACAAACATCTTCTACGCTGCAAACTGTTTTTGTTTCAACACACCACGATCTCAGATCAAGTCACTTGCTATGCAAGTACATCTCTGTAATATATGTAGTTCAAATTTACGGAAAACAAAAGACAAAAACAGGTCTAAGAAAAATAAGCAGGTGTATTAGGTTAATGTTCAAGAAGAATGGAAAAGTCTTTGATGTTTTGAGCCTATGCTCTTGAGAGAGAGAATGAAAAAAAAAAAAAAACAGGGAAAGAAAAAATATTTAGGGATTAATGGTTCAACATGGTGAAAGGGCAAGAAGAAAGAGGCTGATATATATTATATATATATATATATATATATATATATATAGCACATAAAATACACCATTTTGAGCGTGGCCTTTGCCAGTACTGCCTGACTGGCCTTCGTAGGATTTTCGAGCGAGATCGTTACCAGTGCCCCTGGCGTGGCTCTTGTGCGGGTGGCACATAAAATACACCATTTTGAGCGTGGCCGTTGCCAGTACCGCCTGACTGGCCTTCGTGCGGGTGACACGTAAAAGCACCCACTACACTCCCTGAGTGGTTGGCGTTAGGAAGGGCATCCAGCTGTAGAAACTCTGCCAAATCGGATTGGAGCCTGGTGTAGCCATCTGGTTTCACCAGTCCTCAGTCAAATCGTCCAACCCATGCTAGCCTGGAAAGCGGACGTTAAACGATGATGATGATGATAAAGGATTTGGGAAAATATAACATTTTAATTTACAACTTCAATCAAGGCAAAGTTCATGTTAGAATGTATGTCCATATTTTTACATATTGCATTGAATAACTTTTATAAAAAATATTTATACATATTTTATTATTTATGAGGTCAATATGTACAACTCGGTATTGGCAAGCAGTAAAGAAAAAGTATAGAACACATGTAATCTTAAAGTGGTAGAAATAAACAATACAAAAAAAGTTTATCAATATAATGCAGTGTTTCTCAACCTTTTTGCTATTCTCTTTTACTTGTTTGTCATTTGACTGTGGCCATGCTGGAGCACCACCTTTTAGTCGAGCAAATTGACCTCATGACTTATTCTTTGTAAGCCTAGTACTTATTCCATTGATCTCTTTTGCCGAACCGCTAAGTTATGGGGACATAAACACACCAGCATCGGTTGTCAAGCGATGTTGGGGGGACAAACACAGACACACAAACATATACACACACACATACATATATATATATATATATATACGATGGGCTTCTTTCAGTTTCCGTCTACCAAATCCACTCCCGAGGCTTTGGTCGGCCTGAGGCTATAGTAGAAGACACTTGCCCAAGGTGCCACGCAGTGAGACTGAACCCAGAACCATGTGGTTGGTAAGCAAGCTGCTTACCACACAGCCACTCCTATTTGAAATAAATTCTGTTTCTTAGGGAACCCTACATAAAAATTATATATCTTTGTTTTATAAAATTCAACTTTATGAAAGAGAAAGACAAACATCTTTACCAAGACCTTATTTAAGAACCAATTACCCTGCAATTCCCTATTAATAGGTCATTTTTCCTGTATGGTTTCCTTACAAATTGCAGATATTGGGAGTTTCACTATCTAAGAGAATATGCTTTGCAGGTATAAAAAATTATGAATATAAAATTAAACTCACAAAAAAAAAAAAAAACTTATATTTGCATAAAATCCACTTATTTATAATAATTTCTCATAGAACCTCATAAACCTCTTACAGAATCCTAAGGTTCTGGAGGAAACACTAGTTGGGAAATACTGACATGATGATTTGAGACAGCTGAAAAAGTTGATGCAGTCAAGACAGAGTTAGAGCAAACCAAGACAGCTTACTTATGATGGTTGCCAAGTTAAAATCAGCAACAGAAGAAAAAAAAAGCCAACTTCTGTTTTAATAGCTAAAATGGCTGGCTGATTACTGGTCTCTAAAATGTCACCTAAAACAAGGCTGCTACATATTCTTCTTGAAAAATGGACAGGATGGTTATGACTTGAATATATTTGATCATAGCTCTACTCACCAGGGGCTGATTCTTGTTGTCAACAATAACATGAAATTTATCTTAAGACTGGATTAATTTTTTATCAGAATAAAATAACAATTAGGATTTAAACATGTTTAATATAGATAACCACATATAAGCTGGTAATGTAAGCAGAATCTCAGTTTGATAACATTTTATGTTTTAAAAAAGACTAATTTTAATTGGTCATAATTTGAGATCAGATATGTAACACTGATTGTGCTTTTGAATCAAAAACATCAAGCTCAGAGGTTTACTTTGTTGGACCTTTGCAAAAGTCATACATTTCATTTGTTAAACCCATTTTTGTCTCATACCCCACTTCACTTTTCCACCATGAACAGACAGTTAGTAATATATATATATATATATATATATATACATGTTATATATATTCAAAAGAGGTTTTAATTAAAACTTTGTTACAAGTCTTATTCGCTTGGTACTCCCTATTCTGGAGTATTTTGCCCCACAAAAATATTGGTTTCAAATTTTGGCACAAGGCTGAGAAGTGCTAAGTTGATCCCAATGTTCAACTAGTACTTTTTCTATCTACCCTAAAAGGATGAATGACAGTCAACCTCAGTAGAATTTTAACTCAGAACCCAAAGATAGCTGAAATCCTGCTGAGCATTTTGTCCAGCATGCTGACAATTCTGCCAGCTTGCTGCCTTGTTACCCAACAAAAATATTGCAATACCATTCTAGTGGGAATGTGCATCCCCTCCCCCCACCATCTTGAGAAACTGATTTACCTTGATGTACTATTAGTGAATCCAATGACCTTGTCATGGACAGAAATCAGTGATGAATTCAAATTGGCTAGGATTGAATCCACAACATCACTTATGTTGTGGATTTCTTTTTATGAAGTTAAAAGATGTAGAACTATAATAAAGATAAAGAATCTTTTAAAATAGGATATTTTGGTCATCACACTTAAATCATGAAAAGCATAAAACTAATACAAAATACAGGAAAATGTATTCCAGCTGTTATCTTTAACTCAAACCACCATGATAGTAATAGAGAAAATTGTGAGCTTTTTACAAATCTGAAAATTGGATTTTCTAATTTTAACTGAATATCAATATGACTACTTAAGGAACCTCTGCTTGTCAGATCTGCTAGAAATAGAAGTCAAATCTGTCATCACATCTTACAATCTTTTAAAAAAATTAGAATATGGGACACACTCATCAACTTAATTCTACATACCTCTTACCTCTCACATCAGAGAATAACTTCTTTCCTCCCAATCACAGAAGTCTCAAAAGGATCATGGGCATGGCTCTTTTGCCATTAATAAAAATAGAAAAAGTAAAGACATGCTTGAGACAAAAGCACCCACTACACTCTCTGAGTGGTTGGCGTTAGGAAGGGCATCCAGCTGTAGAAACTCTGCCAAATCAGACTGGAGCCTGGTGTTGCCATCCGGTTTCACCAGTCCTCAGTCAAATCGTCCAACCCATGCTAGCATGGAAAGCGGACGTTAAACGATGATGATGATGATGATGATGATAATTAGAATGTTTTTCAGAATAACTCCGCTCAATCAAGGGATTGGTGTTAGGCTCAATAACAAGAAAATATGTTCAACTAAGATTTTCTTTTTCTAATTTTGGCACAGTCTAAGTAATTTTGTGGGGATGTGTTTAGTCAATAACATTAACCTTAGTACTTGATTGGTTTCATTGATCCCAAAGAGATGAAAAGCAGAGTTTACATCAGCAGGATTTGAGCTCAGGTTGTAAAGAACCAGAAGAAATGCTAAGAATTTTGTCCAATGTATTGAGCCTGCCAACTCTGAAATGCTATAATTACTGTTGGCTTAAAATCATTTAAATACAGATTTTGTTTCAATATTTTGGTGTGGATTAATATTAGCTATTTTAAAGATTTTAAGCACCAAGTGACAGTAAATTACTCTCTATATGTAACATTCTGAATTAAGATCTTAGCTGTTCTATTGAGAATCTTTGAACACAGTTAATTTAAGGACCGCAGTACATGCTTCAGTTGATAAACTCTTGCATTGCAGATGTTGTAGTTATTATCCCAATAATTATCTTTAACTATGCCATTCATTCTGGATAGCCAACATTTTTGTAAAAACTCAAGCATGTCTTTACTTTTTCTATTTTTATTAATGGCAAAAGAGCCATGCCCATGATCCTTTTGAGACTTCTGTGATTGGGAGGAAAGAAGTTATTCTCTGATGTGAGAGACCTGGTCTGAATGCTTGCAACCAAGCGAACTTTACTGTCACCCAGGGGCCTAGTACTGTTGTTAAACTGGTTGACAGATTTAGTCTACTACCCAAGAACAAAATCCCTCTGATGAGCTTCCCCTGCTATTTCCATTTAGCAAATTTCATTCACAAGAATATTTAGGCTATAGTGAAAGTCACTTAACTCAAGGTTCTGCAAAGTGGGATTGAACCCAGAACTACATAATTGTGAAGTGAATTTCTTAACCACAACAGTCATGAGCAAAAATAGTCCAGAATCAACCACAGTATTAATCCATATCCAGAACAGTATGTTACCATCATTCACTGTTACATTTGATAAGAAGACTACATATTAATATTAGTTATTTTGGAAACTTTTTTCATTGTCAGTTTTCAGTCATCTGTTGTACTAATTTAATGTGTTCAGTTTTCTTTTACCATTAATATTAGCCTTTTATTGTTAATATGGCCCTCTTTTCTGAATGTATTAACTGCACCCAAACTTTAAAAAAAAAAAAAAATCATTCTCCCCATCTCATTGTCCTTATTATATTCCATTATCTAATATTGTCCACTAAATAATATACAAAATCTTTCTACAGAAATACACATTTTTAGAACCCTACTCATGTCTGTCTGTTTTTGCTAGGCATTTCAAAATTAACAACAATCAGCTTCACCTAACTTCCATATAATTCTATGAAGTCTATATCTCCAGACTTTTGCCTTACTACTTCCTTCCTGAAAGCAACATAAAAAGTGGAAATAAATTGAATCAATTTATGGATAATTTGTTATTCAGTGAGTTATATTTCTGTGACAGAAATGGACATAGAATCGTTTTACTTCTTCACTTCTTGGTTTTGATGTTTTACTTTCCCTTTTCCTCTTCTGTTTGTCCCACTTGTAGCAAAGTTAAAACATTTACTTAATAGCTCTGATATTGAAATATGATGCTTTACAGAATGACTTAGTCTTGTTTTATGAGAGAAGTTCCTGTTTGTCTACATTACTATTCACTGTGGTTTATATTGCATTTAGAATTATGATTTGGTCTCATAATCTTGCTGATGCTATTTTCTACAATTGTTTTAACTTAAGCATTCAGTGGCAGATACATTTTCACTTCAGCACCATATTTTAGAAATGAAAAATTGTTTTGGTTTATATTGCAAATGGATGAAATTCTAATGAAAATGCAATTACATAAAACTGGAAAATATTGGTACTGGATCTGCTTGTTGTGCATATATTGTTCCAAAACATTTGATAGATTGGTGGTGGGAGTTAAATAACATTAACTGTTATAATCATAAAGTATAATATTCTCTAGTTTGTCTTTGAATCAAAGCTAAAAATCTGAACATCTTTCAAAAACAGTTTCTGAAAGAATTTAAAGTATTGAACTAAAATGTTTTACTCATATTTCTCCTTTTTTTTCAATAATTGATATTTTAATAGTCTTTCCGTAAAGATTTTCCTCCAAAATATTTTTACATATTCCACTTTTTGCTACTATTTTCTCCTGTATTTTCATAATTTTTGTTTTAGTGGTTACTTAGCTGATGCTACCTGAGCTACCAGTCTTATACTAACGATGTGTAAAAGAAAATATTGCTTTTTCAATGTAATTTAATTCAACACATTTCTGAATATGTAAATATACTGCAGCCATTAATGTATGAATGTTCTGTATTTATATATCAGTACATTATAATCAAGTAAAATATATTCAGTAGAAACCTCCCCGACTCTTCATAAAACCAGACCTATTAGGGGTAAACTTAGACCATCATTTATTTTCTCCTTTGGTGTGGACATATCACAGGATTATCTTTATAAAAAGTGGCTTTGTACTCTACACCAAACTTTTTGCCTTAAAGAAATAAACATATGAAACATTTCTTAAATACAAAGAGAATGGTGTTATGCTCTAACCCCTTAGCATTCAGAATACTCTACCAAATGTAATAATGCTTGTTATTTATTCACATTGTTTTGAATTAATCATGCATTATCTTATAGCTTTAAAACTTTGATGATGTGATTGTATATTTTTAGAATGACTTTATAGGGTAGATGTGATAGGCTAGATCTGGTTGGCTTGAGCAGAAAACAAGTAGAATATTTGGGCCAGATATAGCCAGCTTAAATGCTAAAGGGTTAAAGAAATTTTGTCACTATATCATTTAGTAACCATTATCTTTTGGAAAAGCAACCAATACTTGTCTAGTACTTCTGTTAAACATCTTGAGGTTTATGACAGAAAAGTCATTGAGATGTAGATCATGCTTAATATACTCTCTTTGAAACCTTTTGACTAATCACATCCAGAGAAAAGTATTCTATTTTTTGGAAAACATTTACATGCATCCAACCCATAGCAACATGGAAAAGTGGATATAAAATGATAAAGATGTTTGTCTGTTTTGTTTGTTGTTTTTGTTTTTTTCCAAGCTGGGATATATTGGCTAGAGACTTATTTGAAGCAGCATTTTTGTAGTTGGATGGTCTTCTTGCTGGTGGTCCTTAAATTCTATAGGCCTTTTTAAAGGGACAGTTACAGGATATATAATTTACAGGGAATATAAATATGGCATCACTGTTTTGCTCAGTCATTGGAATATTGACATTCATACTTATATGCACACACACACACACACACACACACACACACACACACACACACACACACACACACACACACACACATGCATGCTCACACACCTTCCATACAGTTTTTGCCTACCAATTCCACTTACAAAGCATCAGTCAGCCCAGGGCTATAGTAGTAGGCACCTGCCCCCAAGGTGCTATACAGTGGGATAGAGCCTGAAACCAAATGGTTACAAAGCAATGCTATAACCACTCAGCAGTGCCTGCAGGCTATTGTGGACCTATGTTTGTCTCTATTGTGGACCTATGTTTGTCTCTATTGTGGACCTATGTTTGTCTCTATTGTGGACCTATGTTTGTCTCTATAACTGTGTTTATGTATAAATGTATGTTTACCAAAAACATTTTTTGTTTAATCATTGTGTATTGGTTTGACTGAAAATCCTATCTATCCTCTTAATTCCTAAAGTGAACATTATATTCTAATGAAAAGTAAATAGGATGGTATGAAGGTTATTCCTTTCCCATGAAAATTAGCAGCATAAAAGTGAATTAACTTCCTTCTGGAGTTGAAGCTGCACAGAGATATGAGCTTGTTTAACATTGCCTCTTGCTCTGTTAATGCTAATACTACTACATATGTAAATATATAAACATAAATAGCCATCATTTTTATCAGATCACCTGTCTGTTCTTTCAATTCTACAGAACATCCATGCATTGCAAGCTATAAATATTTATGTCTACATATATCTGGAAGAAGTCAACTTCTATTACAAACTGGAAAGTGTTTACTGAACATCACAACTCCTGCAAAATTATCATTAGGAAAGTGTAAGTGCATTTATGAATTGCACAATTTATAAGCTCTCTCACCTTCAAACTGCAGCTAGTTGGCTGTTCCTTTGCCAAGAAAGATACAAAACTTACTCTGTATAATTCTTCCACCAACTACACAATGAAGATGGCCCTGTAAGTAGTTAATAAAGCCATGTTATTTGCTGTCCATTGCAACTACTCACTCATACTCATAACAACTCCCTACCTAAACTTCTCTTTTCCATTTTACTCCTTTCTCTGCCACATTTGTTACATGCAAAAACTCTTTCTCCATACCAACAGACTGAATCAGTTCTGACTATTCCTTCCAATATCTATAGTCAGTCTACTCCAGAGTTAGCTCTTATCCTTCCAAACTCTTTGAGCTTTCTTTCTCTTCAGTGTTTTGTTAGTGTATTTCATTTTCACTGACTCTGCTGACTACCAACCTATCATCCTTACTTAAAACCTTGAGATGATGATGGAATCAGTCATAAACAATCATTCCACTTTCTATCCACTAGTATGGTAAACAGATATTCCATAGATTTATTCTGCTCCCTTATGCACAAATGATTTCTTGCCCCTGAAAATTTCAATGCAAACTATGTTGTTTCTCTTAACATCTCCTGAATTTCAACTGTGTCTAGTAAAATTGCACATCTATGGGAAATCTGTTTTTCATGTTTTGAATATATATATTAAATCACCCCAATGCAGCAGGTGTTAAAATTCTTCCTGGCCTACACTCTATCAGTGAAGGCGCAGTGGCCCAGTGGTTAGGGCAGCGAACTCGCGGTCATAGGGTCGCATTTTCGATTCCCAGACCGGGCGTTGCGAGTGTTTATTGAGCGAAAACACCTAAAGTTCCATAAGGCTCCGGCAGGGGATGGTGGCGAGCCCTGCTGTACTCTTTCACCACAACTTTCTCTCACTCTTTCTTCCTGTTTCTGTTGTACCTGTATTTCAAAGGGCCAGCCTTGTCACACTCTGTGACACGCTGAAACTCCCCGAGAACTACGTTAAGAGTACACGTGTCTGTGGAGTGCTCAGCCACTTGCACGTTAATTTCACGAGCAGGCTATTCCATTAATTGGATCAACTGGAACCCTCGACATCGTAAGCGACGGAGTGCCAACCACACTCTATCAACTGTGGTGTACAATAACTTTCAGTTTAATATCCCATACTTTTCCTTCTTAGCTTTCTGCACATTAGTGTTCTCCATACGGATCTTTTCCATTTAGCTGTCAGTTTCAATTTGTGTTCGAATTGATTTCATATTCAGTGTAATGATACACTTTATAGGATAATCAGTACCATGAAAATCATTTTCACTATAAATCAATAAATAAAGAGTTATTAGCTATTAAAGTTTGAAAAATTTGGGTAATTTTAGCCACTCATTAGCCACACACATTTAACTCTTTTCTGTGAGAAAGCACATGTTGACAAATATACTGAAACCACTTGTTGATGCTTTGTTCTACTGTGTTACCCACCTGGAAATTTTATCGTTCTGTTTGATTATGGCAGCAAGCTCTGGTAGCCTTGCATTTATGATGGAGACCTGCATTAAATGCATATTGAGTACTTAAAACTACGAAAGATGTGTTTACTCATTTTCTGCATGTAAAATACAAATAGTGACAATACATGCTATTTTCAGGATATTGACAAAATGTATTGTCACGCACAAAATGACAGCTTCCAAATTTTATTTCCTAACTGAGTGAAAAGGATCAAACTTCAAACCTCTATAACTTTTAAAAAAATTTTTCTGGAAGAAGTGAAATAACTCCAGCAATTCAGCTCGGAAAACTACATTGATGTACCAAATTAAAAAATTTTACATAAACTTTAATTTTTGAAACCTTGGTAGCCAAACAGAAAAGATCCCTCCATACAAAAGCATTGCATTTTGTTTCCAACTGGAACTTTTTAATCATACCTCCTTCACCAACAGCAAAAAGCAGTCACTCTACCTATCAAGAAAATTGTCTGACATATCTTTCTTAGGAATAAACAACACACAGCTAATACTAACAATGCTAAGCCTCTGCTCATTTCTCACAGTGACCTTGCATTTATAATTTTGCTGAAACTGCATGCCAAAGATTATGTTTCCTGTTGAAGATCAGGAAATACTTTAGTGCTTCCGATTTGCTGACCGTCTACAGTGCTCAAGTAAGACCCATATGAGATTTCTACTCCCATATCTGGCATGTCAATCAATGCTGTTATACACAGGCATCCTAATCACTTTCACAGATGGCTATTCAGTTAAATGGCTAAGAATCACTCACCAATTCATTATACAATGATGAGCTCACAGCTGTGCTGGTCTTTTCTCTTTGTCCCTTCTACCACTACCAGAATGGTATCAGCTCCTCTGAACTAAGAAACTCTATTCCATCTCCATCTGTGCTCAACTTGCAAATGTGTGACTTCACCTAAATTGTTGTTTAACCTCATTCAAGTCTGTTAGCCTTGATCCAACAGGCCTACAATTAAATGCTTACTAGCAGTGATCATCTCATCCTATTTTCTTCTTCAGACATACTTTATCTAGAACTACAATGTCTAGTTGCATACCTTCTTTTAAGAAGGTAGGGCGTAACTTATGGGAGATTTGGCTGTCCAACACTCTTACAGATGTTACTTTACAGATGTTCAAACTAAACATGTAGTGAGCCAAAATATATAGAAACACTCAGTGACTGTTAACCTGATCTGGTCACTTGAATGGCCTGCAAAGGTTCTGGGCACTGCCCTTCCTTTTCTAAGCAATATGCATACTTACATGCATGTGATATGAGATATATTTTGTCATTTCAGCTGAGGCATTGTAGTGCACATTGACTGAATTCCTTTATTCTCGATTGTTGCTATTTCATAAAACTTGTGCAAAATTTTGTGAAGTTTCTAATTTTCTGATGGAAATCCTTGCATTCATTCATTCACTAATGTACATCTGGTGTTTAAATTTTAAATAGACTCTGCTATTAACACTGACAAAAGAATACCATTGAGCAATAATCCATTTCCTCCAGCATTAAATTTTCCTATTGAATTTCAAGTTTGAAGTACAACATCTGTGAATAATTGTAATAATTCTTTATTTTTTTCATCTCATGCATAGATCTCAAAAAAATTTTTTTTTTCCTATATTTATCATTGCAGAGGGACTTATTTTTTCTCAAGTATTTTTCATTGTATTGCATTATATTTCTGACTGATTCTGTTTACAAAGAAATGTATTTTAAACAACTAAACTTGGTTATACTCTCCACCGCCACACATAGCATAGAAACAATTATTATACATAACTATGAGTGTGATCTCAGTTTTATAATACAATTATATAAATAGCCCCACTAGCCATGGCAAGGGGACAGTTTCGTAAGGGCCAGTGCTTAAACTCTGTATCACATTAAACAAAAAAGTAAATTTCATCCAGGATAGGACACTAGCCTTTCACAAGAAATATTTCAAGATGTTCTGATATATTTTTCCAACAGGAAAGTGAAGTAAGTTGTTTAAGTGTATAGATTCTTAATAAATTGAACTACTGAGTAGTTTGCTTCTACATAGGCTTTATGAGAGGGTGCTGAAAAGTTTCTGGCTTTGGGTAAAAGAAAATACAGGTGGATCAGTTAATTATGATTTAATTCAACATATTTTCCTCTCAGATTCTGTTTTTGCAGCAGTCCTTCAGTTTTTCTAAGCCCTGTAAAAGAACACTGAAGGTTGGGCCTTTCATAATACCCTTAAGGTCAGGAACTTTTCAGCACTCCATCATATACTAGAATATAATATGTATTTTCATGTCTAAAAGTTAAATAAATAAGGCATAAAATGTTTCAAGTTTAATTAACATATTTCATAGTTATTTGAACTTTGAAGAGAAATGTGGGGTAGTTTAAGTTTTGAAGTATTGACTACTCTCCTTCCTAATTTATATTTCAACTTACTCATTACTCATTCCCTGAGGATCTTGCATCATATTTTTCCTTCCAATTGACTTTGACAAGCAGTGGTCATTGAACTAAATATCTGGGTTTGTATGTATCTAGTTCCCAACTTTATATTATTCATTTCTGCAATTTTGTAACATGAATTTTATTTATTTATTTATTTCACATAAGATGCAAGATTAGGGTTTTATTTTCGTTCATTTTCCATTTTCCCTGATTCTCAATATCCAGTATGGTTAGAGCTGCCAGGAATAATGACTTCAACCAATATAGCAACTTTCAGATACTCAAAACACACAAGCCACTTCCACCATGATAAACTACACAACTAAATGCAGTTGTAACTATGTACTCACACCAGAAATAGGGCAGCTAAAAGAAAATAAAGACTCAACCAAAAAACAAAAAAAAAAATGCAAAAACATATACTGCTTTATTCTATAATCAACAGAAAATGGGAAAATATATTTTCTACTTACCAATAGTGGGTTTGTTGGATTGTGACTTGTTTTGATCAGCAAATTAAAATTATTGTAAATATAAAAAAAAGTGGGGATTTCAAATTTAGCATCAAGAAATAGTACTCAAAATAAATTATCCTGAAAACAGGAGTGAATGCAGTGTTGGTGTGTGTGTGCACAAGTGAGTCTTCAGAGACACATGAAAGTATATATGTGTATATACAAGGAGGTGCTGAAAAGTTCCTGGCTTTGGGTTAAAGAAAGTACAGGAAGATCAGTTAATTATAATTTTATTGAACATATTCCCCTCTCAGATTCACACATTAATTGCAGCAGTCCTTCAGTTTTTCTAAGCCCTGTAAAAGAACTCAGAAGGTTGGGGCCCCAACCAGGCCTTTTGCAATACCCTTAAAGCCAGGAACTTTTCAGCACCCCGTATGTGTGTGTATATACAATAGACTGCAAGGTATGTGCATATAAAGTGTGCATCCTTGTATTATATTACAATCCAGCTGACACATGCTTACAATGAAAACATGCTAAATTTGATCCTGTATGGTTTCTTTATCCTTGTTTGCTAATGCATTTCTTCATTTAACATACATAGAATCTAATTGTTTACTTTATGTATCATGAAAAATGTAAATTTATTTGTGCTTAATTATTTCAGATAACATTTAAATAAAAAAAATTGATTGGCAAAAATGAATTCAAACATCTTATTTAATGAACAGTTAAAAGGGAAAAATAAAATCGTATGTGTGTGTTTGCATGTCTGTTTATGTGTGTTTACATTGTATATGTATATGTGTGTGTGTTTGTATATGAGTGTGTTAATATATTTAATTAGGCTAATATATTCAGTGCACCAATTTAGTTATTCGTACTATTTCAAAATGTAGTTTAGATAAAACTTAATATATATACATTAAGTTTTATTCCCCACCCCTGTATTCTTAAATAATTAGCAATTACCTCACAAATGAGAATAAATTGGTGTACTAAATATATTAACATAATTACTCAAGCTATCTGTTCTTTATTTTCAGTTGAATGTGGCTAGCTATGAATTTGTTGTTGTGAAAACTGGAGGCATGGTTATTTTTCCTCTTTTCCTTCAAGATGTTTTCTGAAAAATTTACCTTTTGAAGTAAGTATATTATTTTGATCTACTTTTGTAAAAAAGATTATTTAAGACTAAACAATTATAGCTGCTTGTTTAAACTTAAGATTTAATAACTTCTCAGTTAAATTCTTATTTACATAAACTCACAAAATTAAATACAAAAATCACAGATTAGGCATGCGTTCCAGTGGCCTTTTTGTTTAGTTTTTTGTTATTAGTTTGGCTCAGAAGAAGCAACTGCACTCCTGTCCTTTGCAGACCCTCTAAGGCAGTGAGACTGATGCAGTTTGGTGCTTTGCTTGCATTAATGTTGCAAGTCGACAATTGCAACAAAAACATGTGCAAGGAGGAGATTCCAGCAAGGTGATGTTCTAAGAAGAAAGGACTGTGCATCGTGATTAGCATGGGGCCTGAGGAAGAAGAGTGACAAATGAGTTGAGACTACCTAAGCTGTAGTGGCAAGAGACAATCCAGCTCTGAGACACGTAGACCATTGTAGTTCAATAGAAAAGAGAGAGAGAGGAGGCAGCTTGTCTGTGGATGAGAAATTGTGAATAACTTAATGCCAATCAGTTCAGTGTTCTCTGTCTCTCTTTCTCTCTCTGGATGTAATCTAGGAGGTTTGTAAGCAGCAGTACCATCCCAAATGTGAAAAAAACCCACTTGATTGTGGTCTCACCTGATCTTTGTTGAGGGTTAGAAGTAGTTTGTTTATACATAATTGAAAATGACTAATTATTTAAAAAATTTTGTGTGAAATAAGCTCGTACAATGTCTATCGCTTGGTTTTGATTCCTGATTGTTTCCAGCTCGCTTATATTTCTAATTCTCATTTTACCTGTCACCGCATATAGTAGCAATCATCATTTATTCATTGATATCACTAATTACAAATACACTGCCACATGAACATATTTGAATAAGACACTGGCAAGCCAGCCCAATTAGAAACCATCATTTCTAAGCTCTTGAACATAGCTGAATTTATTGGCATGAAGCCTACAGTTTAAGTCAAGAATAAATGAGAAGTTATGATTTTCCTGGTGGGTTTTTTTTTTCTACTTACTTTTTCTAACATCATTAATAATACTAAGACAATAAAATAGCTTTAACAGAACATCAAGACTAGGTCACACACTTCTTGGGAGATTTACTTTCATTTCTATCTATACACATTGTGCAAGCTTACACATTGTCATTACTGTTTCAATGTCTACTTTTTCTATGTCTGCATGAGTCAGATGGAATTTGTTGAAGTAGATTATGGTTGGATGCTTTTCTTGATACCAACTCTTACCCATTTCCATGTAAGGTATTATTATCCCTTGGCCAGACATGCATGATGGTGATGATTACTGACAAACACCACACAATGTCAAGACAAGAAAACACAAGCGCATGCACACACACACACACACACACGCACACACGAGATGAGCTTCTTTCAGTTTCTGTCTTTCAAATTCACTTACATGGCCTTGGTTGGTCCAGAGCTACAGTATAAAAATTATTTGACCAAGAGTACCATGCAGTGGTACTAAATCTGAAAATCATGTGGTTGAGAAATGAACTTCTTCACAACATAACCATTTCAGAAATTTCAGTGTCATGATGAGCAGCAGATGGTAGGATTATTAGAGAGCCAAGAGTTCAAATCATACCAGCTGTCACATTGTAGAAAGGGTTTACTCTTCATTTTGTACCTCCACTATTTTTGTGAGGGCAGGGGTTGGACAAGACTTTCTGCTGAGGCAGTAGTCTACACCTGGATGCCTTTTCTCACATCATCCTTTGTGTTCATGTAAAGTACTTTATTCCATGTCTTCACACATTGAACCTCAAAGCTACTGGACATTTTGCTTCATGCAGGGCTTAATGCCACTGCTGCCTAAAATAGTGTCAGTGTGCCAATACATTGGGACATGTAAATATGTATTCACGCACACACACGGCCAAAAGACATGCATCGAAACATTTGACTATATTTATATTATATTATTATTATTATTTTGTTCATCATGTACAAGTACATGTGTATTCATAATTTTTTATTTATCTTGCTTCAAATTGAAGCATGTCTTTGACAGTCCCAGGTCATATTTATTTCTTTATTGCTCACAGGGGGGGGGGATGCTAAACATAGAGGGGACAAACATGGACAAAGGGATTAAGTTGATTACATCGACCCCAGTGCGTAACTGGTACTTATTTAATTGACCCTGAAAAGATGAAAAACAAAGTCGACCTCAGCAGAATTTGAACTCAGAACGTAATGGAAGACGAAATACTGCTAAGCATTTCGTCCAGTGTGCTAACGATTCTGCCAGCTTGCTACCCTAATCCCAGATCATATTGAACTTATTTTGTGCATGACTTTTGGCCCACCCTGTATAGGCATATAAAAGATTTTTGTGTAGCTTCTGTTTATGAAATTTCACTCCCAACCCATGGCTATAGTTGAAGACATTTGCCCAAGGTGTTATGCATAGAGTTGAATCTGAAACCACTTAGTGATAAAGTGGCCTCATAAATCATGCTGCTATGCTATGCTATTAATATACAGTAAGCAATTCACTATGTTCCTTCTCCTATACATTCGTGGCCTTGTGCCAATGTACACTATCAATATCAGCAGGTGCAATGATAGTAAGAAAAACAAAGATACATCAGTATTATTTAATCTCCATGTTCCATGCTGGCTTGGATTGGACAGTTTAACAGGATCTGATGGGTCGAAGGACTGCATCATGGTCCAATGTCAGCTTTGGCATGGTTTCTGTGGCTGGATACCTTTCTGAATGCCAACCATTTTACATGTACTCGGTGCTTTTTTTTCTTGTGTGTGTGTGTGTGTGTTCGTGTGTGTCTGCGCACGCACATCTGTGTCAAACACCAACCACTTCAAATGTAGTGCTGTGTGTGTGTGTGTGTGTGTGTGCGTGTGTGCATGCACACTTGTAACACTAATGAGGTAACTATGTGGTTCACAGGACTGCAACCTCAGGGGATGAGGTGAGAGCTAAGATATAAGAAAAAGGGGCAGAGTAGGTTCTTGTTGTAGAAGTGCTCCATGGCTACTCACATTTAGAAAAGAGGGTTAGAATGATCAGTAAGAGCTGCAGAGAGAGATAGTGGTGATGAGGTGTCTAGGTGGCCCCTTCGATGTAGGAGTGGGAACAGAGACTAGGTGAATTTGATAGGTGGGGGTTGCAAATGCATAGGGGAGCAAGAGACAAGGGAATGTAAGAGGAGAAGGGGGAGGAATGCAACACTGGTAAAGATTGGGTAGGGTTGAAGAGTGAGTATAGGGAGTGGTAGTGATGGGGGGGTGACCAATGATGGATGAGTTGGAGAAGATAGAGGAGATGCAGAAGAGAGCAGTAGGATAGCAATAATGATGATACAGTTGACGGGAGGAATTTCCTTTCCAACAGTAAGAGAAATAAGAAAAGCAAAATGTCCTTGGTAGATATATTTCAGTGGTAGAGGTGATGAAGTAAATTTCCTCCTGAACTAATCCAACTATTGCACAAATAATGCAAGTGTGGCTGTGTGGTTAGAAGCTTGCTGCCCAACTGCATGGTTCCTGGTTCAGTCCTGGTGTATGGTACCTTGAGCAAGTGTCTTCTACTATAACCTCAGGCCAACCAAAGCCTTGTGAGTGGATTTGATAAACTGAAAGAAGCCCATCGTATATATATATATATATATATATATGTGTGTGTCTTTGTGCCAGAATTTATTCCCCACCACTGCTTGACAACTGGTGTTGGTGTGTCTGCATCCCTGTAACTTAGCAGCTCAGCAAAAAAGACCAATAGAACAAGTACCAGGCTCAAACGAAAATAAAAGTTCTGGGTCAGTTTATTTGACCAAACATTCTTCAAGGCAGTACCCCAGCATGGCCACAGTCTAATGATTGAAACCAGAAAAAGGAAAGCTAAAATATCTACCAAAATCAAGTTTTGTACAAGTGAATTATCCTTGATATTTGTTATAACAGTGAGTAGAAAATAACTGAGGTAAAATAACAAGAAGAAGATACAAATTATAGCTAAACAACATAAAAATGATATTTTATCTTTTACTTGATTCAGTCATTAAACTGAGGCCATGCTGGTATTTATTCTATCAATTTTTTTTTTGTTAAACCACTAAGTTACAGGGATGTAAACGCATCAATACCAGTTGTCCAGTAGTAGTGGGGGACAGATACAAAGACACACACACACACACACACACACACACACACACACACACACACACACACGACAGGCTTCTTTCAGTTTCCATCTACCAAATCTACTCACAAGACCCGAGACTGTAGTAGAAGACACTTGCCCAAGGTACCACACAGTGGGACTAAACTTGGAACTATATGGTTGAGAAGCTAGCTTCTTACCACAAGGCCATGCTCACAAAAAAAAAAATAACTCAGGATGTAGAAATATTTAAAGAATAGGTAACCTATATATGTAAGGACTTGTATAGCTTGCATATTGAGGAAGTATTTGTATGTTAGCTTGTATGTTGAAGTAGTATTAGATGGATTATCTAAAAGAAATCTGCCAGTATGGCTTCTTATGAAAAACTGAAATACATTTAATAATAATGAAGATAGAGCTTTTTACAATGTGAAAGAGGAAGTTAAGTGACCTTTATATATTTCAGGCACAGGGGCCTATGGTTTTAAGCCATTCTTTCCTATTAATTACTTTACCTCTGTATCACAACACTTCAAGCAACTACAACACTCTTCTTACATCTAATAATATTTAGTTGAAAATTCATATGGTCATGGTTATTATACTTGTGGAACTGTGTTTTAGAATATAGTTCTAAAATTTAGTGTGAAGTGCATAAGAGAAAATTTTGATGTAGAGGTTGTGTGATTTACTGTGAAATCAATAAAAATGATGTTTAAAACATTTTAAGCTTGAAAAAGGGTGTTTTGATTGACTAGATGTAAAGAGTTTCTGGCTTTTAACTGTTGTTTGACATCAGTTTTATGTCCTGGTTATAAACCTAAGTGGATGAGGGAGCTGCATTCCATAGTTCAGTTAGATTCGAGGTTTGTATAAAGCTGGAAATTTCTCAAACTTATTAAGGAAAGAGAAAGCCTTTATTGTTATTAAAATAAATCGTTATTATTCACACCAAATTCAGCTTTGCCTTTCATCTTTACATGGTTGATAAAGCAAAATACCAGTCAAGCACTAGGGTTGATGGCATCAAATAAACCCCTGGCATTTTGCCTAAATTGTTAAATTACAGGGACATAAAGAAACCCAAACTGGTTGTCCAGTAATGGTGATAGGAGCGCGCGCACACACACACATACACACACACACATACACACACACACACACACACATTGTATACATATAAGCTGGGCTCAAAGTTTCCGTCTATCAAATTCACTCACAAGGTATTGATCAGCCTTGGGGCTATAGTAGACATTTGCTCAAGGTAGCACACAGGGGATAATGGATCAGCAGTGTGGTAAACAATGGCTTGTGATATTTGGTAATATACCTTTACATTCTGGGTTAATATCCCACCTGGTTCAACATTGCCTTTCATCTTTCCAAGTTGATAGCATAAGTAGTGGTCAAGTAAATCAACTTTAACATGCTTGTCACTAATTTAAGCTTTTGTGCCTTTGTTGTAAATCAATTTTCATTTTATTTATTCAAACAGAAGAAACAATATAGTAGCTTTTGTCATTTGTGAGTTTATGAACTTATATTTATATATATATATATATATATTTGTGGGATCATGAACAATATATAAATATATATATAGTTCAATTTTCCATGCTTGTATAGGTGAAATGGAATTTGTTGAGGCAGATTTTTCTACAACCAGATGCCTTTCTTGTTGCTGATCTTAACCTGTTTCCAAGCAAGATAATATTTCCCCATGACCAGACATGTCTCCATGTAAGAGTGGGAAAAAAGAACACTGCTTGTATGACAGTAACATTTGTTTACAACTATCTTGTGAGTTCAAGATACACATACGAGGGGGTGCTGGAAAGTTCCTGGCTTTGGGTAAAAGAAAATACAGGAGGATCAGTTAATTATAGTTATTGCAGCAATCCTTCAGTTTTTTCTTAGCCTTGTAAAAGAACTCAGAAGGTTGGGCTTCCAACCAAGCCTTTCATGATAGCCTTAAAGCCAGGAACTTTTCAGTACCCCCTCGTATAGGAGTATGTGTGTGTTTGTGTATCTTTGTCTTAATAGTTAGAAATTAATATCATTGTCATCATACAAGCAGTGTTATTCATTTCCAATCTTCTATGAAAACATAGAAAACAACCACTGGGAAACAAGAGAAGGTTGGTGACAGGAAGAACCTCCAGCTGTAGAAAATCTGCCTTAATGAATTCTGATTCAGGCAAACATGGAAAATTGGATGTTAAAATGATGAAATGGATATGGTGGTTTCAAGTTCTTATAAACAATATAAGTATGTTTACAGGTCCTGAGTTATCAAGACCTGATCAGCTTGGAAAGTTGTAAATATCATCTTTGTACTGTGTTGTCAGAGGGATTAAATATTGGGACATATGTTCTTAGTGTTGAAGACAGTGTGTGTTTTGTTTGCTGAAAGATTGAGCTTCTGTATTTACAGATCCAGAGATTTGCATTTGAATTTGCCATGTGTGTGTTTTGTCAATGATGATGGCAGGTTCAATGGGTAGAGATTTGTTTGAAGATATGATTTAGAAATAAAAAAAATAACATGTTGAAGAATCAATCTGAAATACAGTTGAGAGATTATTTTGAAAACTTGCTTGATCCTAGTAACATAAGAAGTTGTAAAGAAAATTTAACGTCCCTTTTCAATGTAGAGAGGGTACTCATTTATCAGTCATTTATTTTCATACATGCCATAGATATTGTGAAAGGTACTTAAAATAAAGCATGACAGACAAGATTTTAACTAATAACCTGTTGGCCTATTGTATAAATGTATACATTTTGTCATCACACCAAGTAATCTCTTAAAGCTAAGCCATTTCAAGTTTCCATAGTATTAAGCCAGTGACAGCCCTTCTGGCTAAAATATTTCTCATTACAACTATATTATCCAGTAGTGTAGTTCTGCTATATTGAGTTGAAAACTGAAAGCCACCCAACTAGTGTGTAAAACAATTAGTCTTGTCTTTCATAGTAAATTTTATACATATTTTATCAGTTCTGAAAAGTGTAGGTGTAAATCTACATAGGCAAGATTCCAACAACTGGATTTTATGTTTTGAACTTGTTAACAAGTACTCTTTCATCTATGTCTACTTAATCACTATTCCTCATTTAACTCAACCTAAGTTAGCTCACCTGAATATTCTCGCTCCATTGTTGAATGGTTGGCATTAAGTAAATACATCATACTTCCAGCATGTCTGATGTGTTTAAAATCGTGTAATTCAATCTAGGATTGCCTGAGAGAGCTAATGTAAAAACAACAATAATAATAATAATGATAATAATAATTTTTGATTGAATCAGAGAAATGATTACTTATTAGTGCATTTCTTTCATAATCTACTTCCTCAGCAAACTTATTCCTGTTCACATCACTTTTTTTATATTCTTATTCAGCTCAGTAGTTATCAACCCTGTTAATTCTTTAACGTTGATTCTTTGTTGGCAATCTGCCTTCATATTTCACATTTCACTCTCTTACATCACACATAGTCCTATATATTTGTTATACAACACACAAAATATCCTTTAGTTAACAATGAAAACATCTTAAATAACTCATCTTCTGTACCAAGTTTCTCTTACTAATGCAGCATTTTTACACATTCATCTTTCTCATCATCATCATTTTACATCTACCTTTCATGCTGGTATTAATCTACTTAAAAACATTCTATATTATCATCATTATTGTTTCAATGTCCACTTTTCCATGCTTGCACGAGTCAGATGGGATTCATTGAGAGAGATTTCTTTATGGCAAGATGCCTGTCGTGTTACCAACTCTCACCTATTTTCAATCAAGGTAATATTTTTCCATGGCTAGACATGTTGTTATGGAAGCAATATCCCTTGTATGATGATAATGCATGTTTACTGCCATCATGAGATATTAAGACTAGGATGGACACACTGGCACACACACTCACTCTAGCACGCACACACACTCTAGCACACTCGCATACACACACACACACACACGCATACTCATGCACACGCATGCACACACATGCACACTTGCACACGCACACATACACACTCTCGTACACACACACTCTCGTACACACACACACTCGCACACATGCACACACACTCTCTTTCTCTCTAGCATGCACACACACACACACACTCTCTCATGCACACACATACTCTCTCTTGTGCACACGCACACACTTGCATGTGCGCATGCTCACATTCTCACATGTGTGCACGTGCACACACAACTGGCTCCTTTCCATTTCCACCTACCAAATAGATTCCCAAGGCTTTGGTCAGCCTGGGGCTATAGTATTAGGCACTTGTCAAAAGTGAAATACAATGAGACTGAACTTGAAACCACATGGTTGAGAAGCAAACTCTTTAACCACACATCTACATCTCTTGTATTTTTTTTTGTCTACTTTTCACATGCTTTCTGTTTATTCAACTTAAATATACTAAAAAGAATAACATATCCAATTTATATAAAATATCACCTGTAGTCAAATCCTTGAAATTATCTATGACCATTCGTTAACACTTTAATTATAATAATTTTCATCTATGATTTCAAATTTCTCTTATTGTTCTGAGGTTACTATTTCAGTGAAAATTAAATTTCCTTCATACAAAAACTTATAAAACCATTTAATTTTTTTAAAAGATGACCCACCCCCAATATTATCTTTATCTGTTAAACCAGGTTTATAGGTCCCTGTTAAAAAAAAAAAAAACCTTCTCTTCACTGACAAATGTTTTATTGTTCATATTTCAGTTTGTTCTGTTTACTGAATGCATTTGTTTATACATCAAGTTCTTTTCCCCGATGTAATTTATTTTGCATAATTGCATATAGAATTAATCATGCCAAAGGTGACTCAAGAAATTGTTGAGTGATCTTTGATATGAAATGAGTTTCTTTGGTCATACAAGACCGTTATTGTAAAGGATCCTACATTTAGATTTAGATATCTTGTAGAAGTGTCACTAAGTGCTTAAAATGTTAGTTGTTGGTCTATGAAAACAATCTTCAGTGCAGAGATAAAGAATAAGTATTTTTGGCATTAGATGTAGAAATGTTAAACCAAACTTGTTTTTATGTAAGTTCAGTTCAACAGTTATACCTTGTTAAATGCCATATCAGCTATTTTGGTTAATAAGTCTCTACAAAGATCCAAAATGAAAATCTTTCGTCTTAAGTTTGTTTAGGCACAATTTCATTGGCACTCTTACTACAATGTTCTTTTTTTAACAATCAATCACACGCGCTCACACATACGTGCTTGCTCTCTCACATATGTGCTCACTCTCTCACACGCTCATGCTCACATGCGCTCATACACGCGCTCTCACACACAGAGTAAACTTTTTTGAATTTACTCACAGCTGTCTCAGCAGCAAAGTCCTGATAGCCCTATTCTAAAATGTATGACCCTCCTGCTCCTAGTAAATAAAATGAGTTTTTGTATACAGAGATAGACATGTATAAATTAATCTACTGAATTGATTTTCTGTCACTGTTTTCAGGTGGGAAGTAAGTTAAAATGTTACATGACTACACGGTTGCTCAACATATTAAGAACAGCAACCAAATTACCCTAAATTTATACACTAACATCTTGAATATGTTGGATTGTAAATTGGATAAAGTAGCTGTACACCTCCTGAGCTTGGCGTTGTTGTCAAAAGGGAGCTTGCATGTTCTGTAGATCTGAGAGAGCATTACTGTCAAGAGCTTTGCTTCTAGTAGAGACACTCTAGGTGGGCTAGTCTTCCAGAGAGGTTCCAGACTAGTGGTGACCTGTGACATGTTGGCTTATCATCTAGACGGTAACCCCATCTTCCACCTATTCTGCAGAGGATCACCAACCTGCTCAGAAGAACCTTAACTTGCTATGACACTGACCAGAAGAAACTGGAGTGCTCAACATCAGAACTGATTGCTGCATGCCTCTGGACCGATGGGGAATGCAGAGGAGCTGGCATGGGACAGCCAGTGATGGGGAGTACTGGTGGAGCTGGCCAGCTCTATACAATGGTGCCTCTGGGGCCACTAACTTGGGATGGTCCCATCAAACAAGAGCATAAGTGGGTGAGCTGTACATATCTCTCACAAGATTAGATAGTCTCATACTTTTGATCATGATGTCTGCTCAATTAGCATTGATCTAGAATTAAACAAGTATACATTAGACAAAGTAGTCTTAGTTACACTGTATATAAAAAAAAAATGGGATGATCATAGCTGGAATGTCTTATTATATGTCTGCCTTTTGATTGTAAGTTTTCAATATGAGCTGAACTAAAGCTAACAGCAACAAATTCTTGACATTTTCCACTTCAAGTGTTGTTTCTAATTATATATGGTTATGAAAATACAGTTCATTAAAATATGTCTCATTAATACTGTGAAAGTTTTAAGTGGAGAATTAGTGGACTGTGACTAGAATAAATCATAATTCCCTACATTCTCACCAGTAAGCTACTTCTTGGAATGTTAATCCTTTCAGGACAGTTACTTAGAGATTTTGACATCTATCATTATTTGGTTAAAACATACAAAAATGCATAAAACAACTAATTATAAGTCTTTAAGACCTTTGTTATTTTCATTGTTATACTGTGTGTGTGCATGCACATGTGTGCTTATTTGCTCAGGGCCACTGAGCTGACATCTGGCTGGAGCAGAGTCCCAACCAAGCCAAATGAAATATGGTAGTGGAATAATTCAGTTGATAGGACAGTAAAGACTAAGAAGCGAGCGTGATAAACCTGGAAGGTAGTGGATAGTAGGTAACATTATCAAGTGACTAGAAGAGCAGGTAGGTGACAGTTATATTTAGCTGAGGGTGAAGCAGAGAGGAAGAGATTTGCACATCTTACAGCATGAGAATCAAAAGTGTGAAGTGTTCAGGATTGCAAGTGTGTGTGTGTGAGATCTGAGATTTCATTGGTAAGAAGAGTATTCAGAATGAAGGTATATTTGCCACTGATATGGAAGATAAGAAAATGACAAGGAAGTGCTATGAGAGGATGTTGAATGTAGAGAATGCATGTGGTGAAGAGGGGCTACCTTTTGTACTGACCCTACTGAGAGTCCAGCTACTATGCTAGACTATAGCACTATGCTACTAATCTGGGATAGTTGCAGAGATGCTCAAAATATCTGAGTTAGGATACAGGAGTACCACCTGGATAGTAAATCAAGTTATACAAGGAGTCATACATAATGACTGATGAAGTGCCTCTCCAATAATCAATTGCATAACTTTTCACATGGAATCACTTACATGCAATGGTGTTAGAAACAGAGTGGTACTGAAACAATTGTAACTTATAATAATGATGTGCTAAATTCATTCTTCATCTTGTTTCTTGTATTATATTTATGACTGAACTTGAAAACTTAGAACTGGAATGTGGTTAACATATTAAACATAAATTCCAGATTGTTTCCCTACATGTGGTTATGTGGTAGGTGAGAAATCCTGAACCTTTTTTATTCCAAACTCCAACTTAATATACTATTGTTTTAACGTCCACTTTTCCAATGGCTATATGGGTTAGACAAAATTTGTTGAAACAGGTTTTCTATGATCAGATGCTCTTCTTGATACCAACTCTCACCAGTTTCCAAGTAAGGTAATATGTCCTCTAGCCCTTCAAACACAAACAGCACAATGCTTTGATGTGATTTCACTGAAGATTGTTAACAAGTACTCCTTCATTTATATCAAGGGTGGGAAAACTTTTTAGTGGGGCAGGCAAAAATTTCCTAAGAAAAAGGTCCACAGGCAGATCACAAGTTCTAACTTTTGTATATATATATGTATAATTTGATATACATTAATAAAGACAAGTTTGACACATTAAATTAACGTGTAACATCTTCATTAACACCACCACTGAATTTAGGACGTTTATATTACTTATGAAATATTTTTCAGCCACAGTGTAGTTGGGTCTCAAGGGGGTGGTACAACCCTAGCAATATGTGTTTCATAGTGAAAACAAAATTTCCATTCAAATGGCAATTATTAGATGATTTCTGCTCAACTCTGACCATTTTAAGTCGTAGTGGAAATTCAACCTAAGTTGCAAATAAGTATATGAATATTGTATAAATTTTATGATTGAAAAATTTACTATATTTTGTACATATGAGTATACCAGCCTGCGGGCACAATAAAATGAGCTCGCAGGCACAATTGCGCCTGTGGGAAGAAGTTTCCCTACCCCTGATTTATACAATGGAGGCATTCATTTACAACCAGTATGCAATCTCAAGACAAGGAGACCTGAAAACAGACACACACACAAATACACATGCTCAAACATATGCGCACTCACTAAAACACACATATGATGAGTTTTTTTCAATTTCCAAATCCACTTACAAAGCTTTTGTCGGCATGGAGCTAAAGTAGAATGACACTGGCCAAGACATCACACTGTAACCGGACCAAAAACCATGTATCCAGGAAATGAACTTCTTAATCACAGTCATGTCTGCACCTATCACCTTAATATACTAGTTAATGAAAAACTTTTTATTTATTAAATATCTTCAAATTCTTAATTATTTTCAAAGATAATTGAAAGTCATAAGTAATTAGAAATATGGTACCTAAAGAGTTAATGATTAATGTCCTATCTAAACAATGTTCTTAATCAATACAAACACTGAAGATATTGAACTATTAATCATATTGTTTAGTTGGAGTCCCTCACTTGTATTATAAATCTCAAATTTATTTAGTTATTGAGCCTACATGATCTTCTACTCTGTTAAAAGTAGCTGTTCCCCCTCAAATTATACTCTGTTGCTTGAAAATAATACAGTAAATAATGGGAACTTAGATGGACTCTCCAAAAACAAAAAGATAGGATGGTCTTGTCTGGAGTGCCTTTTTATCATAGGTCTATTTGATCAGGGCTGATCTGGAACTAGACAAAATTTGGGTTTTTTAATTTTATTTATTTCCCAATTACACTAAGCAAACTCTTACTCATTTCTGAGGCTTTTGACAACAAGTGAGGTTTTAGATGACATAGCATATGTTGTCTAGTTTGGAGTAGAACACTCCATTCACACACCATGTTTCCTCATCTGTTAAGAGAGTGACTGTCCTGGTGTGAACTACCAGATGACTGTTACATCAGAAAAATTACTTTTTGTTTTCATGGAAACTTACAGTAATCAAGTTTCAAAGTAAAATCTACAAATTCAAACCCTATCAAATACAGTGAAGTGACTGTGTCTAGAGATGACTGGAACCCTCTCCAGATACATGTCACTTCGCTGGTGAGCAGTGAGTAGTAGATTTAATCCATTGCTCAGTTTAACACCAGCACTTAATTTTTCAATGCCTTTAGTACGCTCTGTTGTAAGTATTGAGATCGGAAATACTATATGAGGATAACTTGCATCTTCCCACCATCATGAGACCCCTGCCAAAAAGTTGTGGATGCCACCCCTCTTTTTATGATTATACTGTAAATAAAAAGAAGAAAACTCCTGTGCTATAGAAGTTTATCATAATAACTGCTAAATCACAGATTTCTGTTATGACATTGTGCCAAAGTTTGATACCAGAAATTATTCAAAACTTTGTTTTCAGTGAAGTTGATCTCATGACATCTACCTGAAAGTTATCAAACAGATAATGAGTTCAGCTTATGTTTTCCTGTAACAAAGCTATTACATCGGAGGTGTGGGGAATGAGGACGGAGAAAATGAGGAGGCTGTTCTGTTTGATAGCAATTCAAAACAGACTTTACCAATGGATAAAAATCAAAAGCTCAGTATCTATAATAGCAGCAGCAGTAGTGTTTGTTGTTAAATTTCTAGATAATGATTTCCATTATTATTCTTTCATTAAACTGCAATCAAAATAGTTTGTTTATTGGAAACGAATGTTACAGACAGAATGGGATATGATTCTGAAAGTAGTTTCTTTGCAATAAAACAGATCATAGAAAACATTCGATAAAGTATAACTTCAGAATACTGTTTGTTAACTTAATACCAATCTAATTAGTGTTCCAAATATATAAGCATAGTTTGTAGCATTGCTGCACAAATAATGGCTAAATATTGCTTTGAGTAACAACACATCAGAAAAAGGGATTATTATTTTCTATCTTTTTATTTATTTTGCAGCCGTAGGTAGGCCAGTAATTGCTAACCTTTTCTCTCTCAGAACCTGCTTTCATATAGTCTCTCAACCAGGATACCCTCTTATATATATATATATATATATATATATATATATATATATATATATATATAGTGTGTGTGTGTGTGCAGACACACACACACACACACATTTTGTATTTGGTTTGCAAGATTCTTGATGTGAAATGTCTGTTGAAACAAATCTTGATCCTCCTACAACAAACTATATATATATATATATATATATATATATATATATATAGTGTGTGTGTTTGGGTGTGTGTCTATTTGCCAACCTCACCATTTCACAACTGGTGTTGGTTTGGTTATGTCTCCATAACTAAGCAGTTTGGTAGGAAATATTGATAGAATAAATACTAGACTTTAAAAAAACTAAGTACAAGGGGCAATTGATTCAACTAAATCCTTCAAAGTAGTGCTCCAGCATAGCCACAGTCCATTGACATAAACAAGCAGGTCATTTTCTGGGGGTTTTTTAAAATTACAAAATAAGGCAAGAATCTATATAGTGGCACATATTCAATTATGTTTTCTACTCATATCACAATAGTGTACACATTCTAATTTCAAAAATAATTTGTTTTGAAAATATGTTGTAACTTGTTTGGCCCTTTAGCATTTGGATTATTCTGTCAAATGTAATGCTTATTTATTCATATTGTTTGGAATTAATCCTGCATTATCTCATAACTTTAAGATGTCAATGATGTGATTGTGTATTTCTAGAATGACATTATAGGGTAGATGTGAAAGGCTGGATCTGCCCAGTTTGAACCTAAGACAGGTAGAATATTTGGGTCTGACATGGCTGAAAGAAAAATCCTAACCCCCTGTAAACACTCCTCTCTTGACATTTGCTGCACCCTCATGAGCAGGGTGCTACTTGAGGGCAGGGCACTACAGCCTAAGTTAAGACCCTCTAAGCTAGATCACAGAAATGATTTATTCATACCATGAACTTAAAATCTATACTAAAAACAAAAATTTTAATTGGAAAATGTTCATTCAATAATATTTTCAAAGGGTTATTTTCTTTTCTTATGTTATGGCTATTCTAATTCATTAGTCTTCTATCTCATATTTTACCATTTATCTGTTAAATCTTTTATTTTCATTCTATGTGAGCTTTAACTTCACTTAAAAAGCAGGCAAAAAAAAATACATCAAAGTTTTTTTTTTTTTTTTATTGCTTACTTACATTCTAACTTTGTTTGTTGTAACTGTGCACTTTCAACTGCAGCTGTTGTCGTGCTGTGATTGATTTCACATCACTGTCACACACAATTGATCATCTGCCTCCGCTTCCCTTGTTCAGTTATAAGAAAAAAAAAATCAATTCAGTCCATTCTCTTTAACTCATTCCTGTTATATATTTTTATTACAAATAACCTCAAATAATAACTAGTTGAACTTAAATATATATATTTTCTTCTTTATTGATTGGATTTTCTGCTTAAATTTGTTTTTAGTTAAAACTCCTAACAGATGTATATAAATATTAAATTTAAAGCTTAGCTTCATGGTGAGTTGGCATACATGAGAGTGTTAGATAGACAGCAATTTGGTATTTGTTTTAACATCTGACACTCTGGGTTCAAATCCTGTTATGATCAACTCTTTCATCTTGTCAGAGTTGATAAAAGAACTACCAATCCAGAGCAATAGATTGGCAGAACTACAAGAATGTCTAACTGTAGATGCCTTGCAGTATTTGTTCCAGCTCTTTACATTCTGTGTTCAAATGCTTCTATGGCCTATCTGGATGGTAAACATGATTCATTGCATAGTTGTACCACCACCACCACCACCACTTTGTACCTAGGGTACCTTTAGCTGAGTTCACTCTGTTGCAAGCATTTAAGCCAGGTCCCCATCTTGATAATACCTTCCTTCCTCTCTCCTACCAGTCTCAAAAGCCCTGTAAAGGCTCATGGGTACTAACTTCCCTCCTGATTAAAAGATAAAAGTGAGGAAAATGTACCCCTTAGTATTGATTGTTTATCTCTGCAAAGTCTTCTGATAGCATATTTCTGGATCTAGTGTTTTGTTTCTTTTATTTTGTTGTGTTGTGTTGGTGATGTGGTCATTGTATAGTTTCTAGAAATAAAATGACTAAGTGGATGACTGTCTAGTCTCTATCCCCTTTTCAAGATGATAGGGTGGATTTTTAAGAAAAGGACTCATTGGATAATGTAGTCCCAAATATTACAAAAATATTAATGGACTGATTGTGCCCTTAATCATCAGCCTGCTCATTTAGTTAACTTGTTACTATCAGCTTACCTAAATACTAAATTTTGCTTAAAATGTTAGACTTTCCTTCTTTGCATTGCAAATCAATTTATTCCAGTTTTAAACTGTTTATCCTAATACAAAAACTGATTGTATGTATGTTCCAAGTTATAGGCCGCAGTTTCACACCTTACTAACTGAAATTTTGCATAAGGGAACATCATTTTCAGAAGTTCACATGCTATGTGCCTTTCATTTATACTTTCTGTATTTTAAGAAAAACTAGAAAAAATATTGCATGTCCCCAAGCACAAATTACTGATTAGAAATGAATTCATTTTGTAAACTAATACAGAATTTTGAAACCAAAATAAGGAAAAAAACCTATCACATTTTTCCTGAAAATATGAAAAAATATACATCTCCCACTAATCATCATGCCCCCCTCTCTCTCTCTCTTTCTCTCACTCTCCCCCTTATCCTTCCTTCCTCCCTATCATCATTATTTTGCTACTCTTCATCTCCGTGCATCATCACCTCTGCACACACGTTATCCACCATACATTACATTCACCCCTCAACCCTATCTGATCTATTCTACAGTTGTCACCTACTCTTCCTTACTTTCCCTACTTACTATCCCTCAACACTTGTTCTTCATTTTTTTACATTTACCCTCTCAACTATTCCCCATCTCTTGTCCATGCTCTCTTGTAACCTCCAGCCACCCACACTTGAGGACCCATACAAACACCTCATCACAACTATTTTTATCTCTTCCCTGCTCCACTGCAATCATCTCACACCTCCTCTTCCAAAATGTAAGTAAGCAAATAGCCACCCTACACCAAGGAACTTATTCTGTTCTGGCCATTTCTATCATACTTTAATCCCACCTCATCTTTTAGCATGAAGCCACTGCTCTCTTGTAGTCTTGCAAGCTGCATAGTAATCTCACCAATGCTGGTGCCTTGTAAAAAAGTACCCAGTACATTCTGTAAAGCAGAAGGAAGGGCATCCATGCAAATGTAGAACCAAAAGTGTCCATGTCCAGCCCATGCCAGCATGGGACAAGGGACGTTAACTGGCGATGATGATGATGTAAAAACAAAATTATATTTAGATTCTATATTAGTTCATTTTATTATTTAGTTTTGCACAATTTTATGAACTCAACTTGAACCAGTTTCTTTAATTACCACATCACCATTTGAATGTCCACTTTTCCATGCTTGCATGGGTCAGATGGAGTTAATTGAGGATGATTTTCTACAGCTAGACATCCTTTCTTTTGCCAACCCCTCACCCATTTCTAAGCAAGGTAATTCCTCATGCAAAATATTGGATATGAATGACACTGTTTTTATGACCGTGACAACTATTTACAACTATTACATGATGTCAAGACAAGGAGACAGAAAGACACATATGCGATGGGTTTCTTTCAGTTTTCATCTACCAATGGTTTTTGTTGGCCTGGAGCTAATAGTAGAAGACATTTGCCCAGAGTGCTATACAGTGAGACTGAACCAGAATATGTAATCTAGAAATAACTCCTCAACCATACAACCAAACCTGCATGGATAAAACAAGTTGGAATGAGTCATCATTCTTGAAGATGAAAATTGCCCAGTATTTTTTTTTTTCCAAGTAATTTATGCAAAATATAGGGAATTCATGTGATTGTTTAATGGCTATTTTATTTTTAGGATTTATTTTAGATATTAATAAACCCAGGCAAACCAAGTACTGCTGCTCGTTCTCTCTAATTGTTGACGCATATCAATAGTTTCCTCAGATGCTACTGTTTACATTAAGTTACCGTGAGGTTGATTGATGCAATTACAGAGCTTGATTTGTCTTGGCAATTATTTAATCCCATGAGTAATAGTAATAAATATCCTGCTCCTCTTTCTCACCATCACCACCACCACCACCGCTACCATCATCACCACCACCGCTATCATTATTTTCATCATCAGCTTCATTTTCGTTTTCATTTTGTCTCCATATTCATTCTACCATGATTTAAATTGATCTGGCATTCTCTCTCTCTCTCTTAACCCTGAATCAACTTTTCGTCATCTTCTTGTCTAATTAGATTTTCCCAAGTCATACTTGGTGTACATGTACAGGTGTAGCTGAATGGTTAAGAAGTTTACTTCTCAACCATGGAGTCTCGGGTTCATTCCCACTGTGTGACACCTTGGGTAACTGAAGGAAACTTATGCATGTTTGCATTTGAGTTCTATGGAATTTCCTTGCTGAAAGTGGTGTTTCACCTACATGCTTTGCACCTTCAAAGACATGTAAAATAATGTCTCGGTATAATCATCAAATCCATGCTAATATGGAAAAAGGGATGTGAAAACAAATGAACAAACCTTCAAACAACTGCTCATGACTCTTTCTCACACCCTACCATCTTATAAAGGCATATTAAATTTATCATTAGATTTGTCTATCAAATCAAAAGCAGGCACTACATCTGTGTACCTCCGTTTTGGGGCAGGTGGTGTATAGTCCTTTCCTTTTGGCAGGTGGTTTCTGCCCTGTTTCATGTTTATGTGGCGGGGTCTTTGGTGTGCAAAACAGCAGCCTGCACCTTCCTCTCCATGCCAGCAGACACCTTTCAAGTAAAATTTACATATTTGTGTGTACTGTCTCTTTCTGTCCTTTTTGTTATATGGGTAGTCGGGTTTGCTTCTTTCTTTGGCTATTTCATCTTTTGCTTTTGTTTTAGTTTTTGCTTCTTTTAGTTGTTCTTTCTTGGCTCTTTCACCTCCATGATTTTTCATTTTAATGGTGGTAGGGGCACTTTCACTTGGGTTTACTTTCCGGGCAGGTTTCTTGCTTGAATCTTCTTTGTTTTCTTAAGTGTCTACCAAGTGGGGGTGACATCTTTCATCTGCATCAGTATCTCCATCCTTGTCATCTTTGCTGTGTTCATTATCAAAGATGGCATCAAGGGTGCTGATATGGGATCATATGAGAGCATAGGAGCATGTAAACTCCTGCTTCTTTCGTTCTGTCTGTGCTAACGTTCTGATGTAACTATTTCTCTTCAGTGCAGCTGTGATTATGTTGTTTGGGTTATCTCCTTCAGCACAGTGTCAGGCTCTCAAAAACAATTCCATGTTTCTCCAGTTTCTGGGCATTTTTCTGGATATTTTATTTATTTATTTATCTATTTATTTTCAAAAATTTAACGGTGTGATGGAGGGTAGTGAAGAAATAGAGAAAGAAAGTGTGTCTGTATATTTAGAGAGAGAGAGAGAGAGAGAGAGAGAGAGAGAGAGAGAGAGAGAGAGTGTTTGTGTCTATATATTTAGGAAGATTGAGAGGTTGAGAGAAGGAAGATGGTGTGACAGAGAAAGAGGCGTGATGGAGAGAAGTGGAGAGACAAAAAGAGAGAGGGGGTATGTATTTATAATAGAGGTTGAGGGTCTGAGAGAAGAAAGACTGTGTGTTAGAGAGAAGTGAAAAAGTAGAGAAGGGAGAAAGAATGTGTCTATGTCTATATATATGTGTATATATATATATATATATATATATATATACACATATATATACACGTACATATATGTATGCGCACACACACACACATATATATACTATATTTAGGGGGGTTCAGGAGCTGAGAGAAGGATGGTGCAATGGAGAAAGGTAAAGGAGAGAGAGTGTGTGTGTGTATTTATTGAGAGGAAATAGAGAGAGAGATAACAGAAGAGAGATTAAGGGTCTGAGAGAAGAATTATGGGACGATGGAGTGAAGTAAAGAGAGGGAGAAAGTGTATTTACATATTTAGAGAGAAGCAATAGAGAAAGGGGAAATGACAGTGTGATGAAGAAGAGAGTGTATATGTGTATATACGTATATATGTGTATATGTATGTGTGTATATTCCTGTATATACATGTGTGTGTGTGTATATATATATATATATATATATATATATATATATATTCCGTCTTTCTTTTGCCATATATATATCTGAACCTGTCTATTATAAAATATGTTGTGGCATAATATAATATTTTGCTTCTTTTTTTATATCAATACTTGCTTTTGTTTCATAATTTGAGTGGTTTATTTAAACATGAACAATGGCTTTCATTATGCATAGTAGCATTTTTTTGTCTTGTCCTTATTACTAGCTTGTCTATAGATAGCTTTTACGCAATATAAGGTTTGAGACTTGCAATACACTAGGCTAAATGTTCTTTATTAACTTCCAAGCTTTCTCATTTAGTGAATTCACTGAAGAGACTTAAGTGAATAGTTTCTAGCTTTGATGCTGAATTCAACTTGAATTCTGTTACTAGCTATTATTATAATTCCTTACTCTGATTTTTTCCATTTCCATATAGTTCTAACAAACTTTCCATAGCTACTTGTCAAAGTTATAAATTCCTTCATTGTTTCTTCTTTTTTAATAGTAGCTAGGCAGACATAACTGTGTGCTTAAAAAGTTCACTGTCCATTCACTTGGTTTGGAGGTTCAGTGCAACTGTACAGCATCATCGACAAGTGTCTTCCACTATAACCCAAGACAACAAAATCCTTGTGGGTGGTTTTGCTCAATAGATGCTGAAAGAACATTGTTGTATGTGTATATATGTTTGTATGCATGTATGTGTTTATATCTCCTTGTTTTGACATTATGTGATAGCTATAAATGAACATCACCATCATACAAGCAATGCTGTTCACAACCAGTCTTCCGTGAAAACACATACAACCATGGAGAAATATTACCTAACTTGGAAACGAGTCAGAGTTGGTAATAGCAAAGGCGTCAAGCTGTAGAAACGAATTCTGTTTAACTATGTTAACTATGTAAGAATGGAAAAGTGGATATTAAGACAACAATGATAATGATGTGCTATTTGAATATAAGAAAAATTGTATATAACTGGCATATGACCGAATGATACAATATTGATTATGAATAAAATAACCAATGCTGGTTATTTATAAATACTGCTTATGAATTCCTGTAGATGGCACATTTCATTGCATATCTATGTATGGCCCTTACTTTTATGTGCCCCATTTTATCTAAAAACATCTCTTTCAGGAATATTTTCTGCCATAGATTGGCATCTTTTATCTGGTTAACATTATGAAATTGGAAACTATGCAGTATTGGTCAACAGAAATTATAACCTCCTCATTTACAAATATAAGAAACCATTATTACACAATTAGTTCTACTTCTATAGGTTCTAAAATTACCCTCCCACTACACCTATGGAACTAGAGTTTCATCTCTTTAATTGCTCTGTGCAGTAATTCTGCTCTGATTTGTATACTTAGAGCCTTATTTTCAGTTAATAGCAGACTCCTTTTCCCATTTATAGCTTTCATTTAGTAACTGTTTATACCATCATATTTCTTTTTCATTTGTCAATGAGCACAGCATGCCCAATTCATTACATAACATACTTTTCTCCCACAGACATTCTAGCTAGAAGCAGCTAAATGTTCCACTATTCTAAATACTTTATCTTCCCTTTTTAGCATTACTAGACATCGTATGTAGCCTCAATGTAAGTGTTATAGCTTTAAAGTTATTTGTCATTTTATGGAACTACTCACTTAGCATTATTTGTATAGTCTTATGGTAACCACACAAAGCAGCTACTTGAGCAGAGCACTTAGAGTAATTTACATACTCAACATAGCAAAAAGATTGTAGTTTGGAACCTCCAGCTTATTTTATCAACCTAACTGACTAAGGAGTGAATTGCTGACCATATTTGAATGCTTACTACAACCAAATTGTTTCTGTAGGCAAGACCTATTGCTCTGTTTGCTTCAGTTTACCTAGTTAGCTTCAGATTATGCTTCTCCACAGCTGGGCAGTTGGTAGGAAGGGCATCCAGCTATAAAAAAAATATATTCCATTAGATTGGATTTGTTCAAATTGCAAAATCAGTTCTGTCCATGTTTCTATTAAAAAAGTATAAAATTAAATTAGTCTATTGCCTGAATTGAAATTCCAAATTAAGTTATTAAAACAATTGTAAAGCATACAAAAGTGTAGCCATTTGCTGCTAAGTTAACTTGTCATTTGACATCCATTTTAATGTATTCGTTGAACAGATGCCGTGAAACAAAACTTGTGATGGAAAATTTATAAAGAGTTGCTGTGATATCTACATGTGAGATGTCCAGGATATAGTACTGCTCAGGAGTTGGTAGACACTTAATGACCTGTAAAAATTATAAATGTTGCAAAGTAAGGGTAAAACCAATCACGACAGATTCATTTTGTACTGAAATTTTTAACTCAAAATTGTACTGAGTTAATATTCCTTATTTGAAGAAAGAACAATATCATATGTAGTAATAAATTTAAATATTTCAAGTAGTCCAACTACAGATTTTTAAGTTCTATAAAGATTGGTTGTAAATCTTGGTTACTGATAGGTTATTAATCTTGGCAGTAACAGAACATTTCATGAAGCCTATCATAGTGCCTAAAGTTAATGAAATTCTTGATAGCTTGATGGTCTCTAGTGCAGACCATCTATTTGTGTATGCAACTAGTAATTAACTGTTTGAGCTATGGACTCCTATTATCACTGTCATACTATGTAATGTTTCAGTTATTTTGCCGGTGTGTGATAAATTGAACAAGTATAAAGTAGTGATAGGAATGTTGATTAACCAGCATTAATTGATAGGTTTACAGTTCAGTTCGTGTAGAGAGAAACTGTTTCCATAACATGTTTATCATTGGGTCAAAGGTTGAGCAACAATGGAGAATGTATACACTACTTTGGCTGATATATGGCTGCTGCTGCTATTGTGCAGCACTGAGCAGATCTTTCATTCACAGGTCAAATCACAAAGTGCTATTTGCAAATCCAGTTCTTCAAAAAATCATGCTTCCCTGTTGATGATCACACTGAACTCTTACTGGATGATAAGATGGGATTTAAGGAAGATTTGGTTACTATTTCTAAAAGGTCCGTGTAGAAGCTTCCTTCATTGGCTCAGATGCTCTGTGGTATACTGTTTAGGTGCAGTTTAACTTTTATCTTCTGTAATATCCAGTCTGAGCATATTTTATTGCACTAGTCATTCTGTTCCAGTACAATTGTAGATTCTTACACTGGTCAAAGCAGAGGTGGGCATAGTATATTCAGTTCAGATGCAACAGTTTCTTTTCTTCTGTATCTATCTCTGATTGTGTGAATTCAAAGCTTAAGAGTGATGTGTAGATTCTTTCTCTCTCTTTCTCCCCCCCCCCCCTCTCTCTCTCTCTCTCTCTCTCTCTCTCTATCTATCTATCTATCTATCTATCTATCTATCTCTATCTCTCTCTTTCTTTCTTTCTTTCTTTCTCATTGAAGTTTCTCTTTCTGTTTGACAATCAAGATCTTTTTAGAATTGCATAGAGTAGGTGTTGAACTTTTTGGGTTATCAAACAAATTTCTCCTCTTTCAAACCTTTCACTATATCTAGTGGACAAGCAAGTTATTAGTGAAGTGTAGACGTTTTGTTGCTCAATACAAATCTGTTTCAATAACAAAATACTTCAAGGAAACAACCAAACTCAAGAACTGACTTTTTCCATCAATCTGCATGAACTTCATGGCTTTCTTGTTTCTTTTTATGCAAAGTCATGTGCTGAGATACAGCATATCTTGGTGAAAGAGACAGTAATTATCACCTCAAATGATTCATAACTTCAGGCCATTTTACAGCTGTCCTCTTGAGTGAAAAGCACTGGATGATGAACATTTTGCATCTTGAATGTTGTTCACCACTTATTCCACATACCTTTTGCTTCTGATTGCTCTAGAGTTAAGGACTTCAAACATATGATCTTGGTACTGAAAATATGGCAGATTTATATTCTGCTATGCCTTAAGTGAATTCTGAAAGTCATAGCTAATGAACCTTTGCAGCATCAGTCAGAGTTGTATCTTGGCATTGATGCAGTACTCTCTCTTCTGAAGATGGTAGACTCTCACTGATACATGCTGTCTTATTGTAACTGGACACTCTGAGTTCTTCGAAGTTCTATACTGTAACCATTTACCATCACCTAAATCTATAATGCTTCCAGAATCTATTACTGATGTCTTGGATCCCATTTTCTTTCTCAAAAGATTTTTTAAAATTATCAGGTTTCTTGCCATCTCTACTATTCCATTGTACCTTTCTTTGAATTTCTGATATCAAATCAATTTCTGATCAATACACAATATGCTAAGGAATGGGTGCAAAAAATTCAGAGGTGACATCAAGAGTACATTTTGTGGGAAATAAGGAGTTGAAAAGCAGGTGTTAATTCATCTCCTGGATTCTACTATACTTATCTCTTGTATCCTGAATGATTAAAGTGAAAACCCTAAGGAATTTTTACATCTGGTTCCTATTACAAAATCAATTTGGGAAATGTTAAGGGTTAATTTAAAACCTTCAAAAAAAAACTTGGAATCTTAAAATTCAGTGTTGACTGATGTGGATATAATGTGTTTTCTTCTGCAATAACAATCAAAAGAAGGTTTTTGTTTGGTAATGTAAAATAACAGAAACTGACCAACAACACTGTGTTAATCTGTGTATCTATGGTAGGTGTGGCAACATCTCAGATCAGCTTACATGAAATATTTTGAGAACATTAATTACTCAAATCAGACAAATCAATCTGAGTACCCTGGTTGTGTATAACAGCGAACCCAGGATGAATTTAATCATCCATTAGATATACTTGATAAATTCCTATCTTTTAATAATCAGTAATAAATGTTGATGATTAGATTGTTTGTGGTTGGTAGACAAATATAGTTATACTGATAACAAGTGGATTATTTCTCTATAAAAGTGAAAAAAACAAAACAAAATGTGTGTTAAATGCATGCTTCATTACAGATGGCACATTAAAGTTGTGAACTGGCAGAGTTGTTAGCAAGTGGGACAAGTACCATTTAAGTATTGGGGGTTGATGTAATTGACTAACCTCCTTCTCCCAAAATTGTTTGTCATGTGCCAAAATTTGAAATGATTACAGGTAGTATCACTACTGAAGAATTGTTCATGATAATTAAAGGCTGAAAACTTTTAATGCAGCAAATGTTTTGTCATTTTTAACCATAATTTCATAATTGGAGTAGGCTGTTCAAAGATAGTTCTGATGTTTAGTGTTCAGCCAAAATAGTACTGAAAATGTTGTTGCTATTATTTAGCCCTAGTTCAGCCCTAACTGAGCAAGCCAATGATCAAATGCATTCCATCTTTTTCTAGGGAATATCTGCAACTACATTAACTATATGTCCTCCTTTTTTTAGAATGTTGTGATGTAATCAGAAAAGAATTTGGCTGCTAATTTCAGCAGACTGAGCGATTTATGTAAGGCTGGAGTAAATGTTATCTAAATGTGGCAATTTCACAAATCTATTTTCAAAAGAAACAAAAAAAAAAAAACCCTAAAGGGATGTGAGAAATATTAATGATTGAGTACACTTTAACTTATCTAGAAATAACCTTAGAAATAATCAATATTTCTGCTAACTAAATTGATTTATTTCTCCTCCAACATTTGACATTTTTGTCACTAGTTCATATTGACATTACACTTGAATATTTCCCCCAAACCTTATAGTAATAGCACTGGCCATGTGTATTCTTTTGATCTTTCTCTTATGATTTTTCACATTGCTATTGTGCAAATGCTAAAAAAGAATAAACATATATTCTCAAACATATACTGTAAATGTATTTTGAACACAAATATTAAATGTGTGTGAATTAACATTTAAAGCATTGTTTTGCATATATTTGACACAAATTTCAACATGCCAGTTAATTGTGTCACTATAACAGTTGTATTACATTTATTTATATACTGTACTTATTTAGATATAACTCAAATTATAAATAGCAAGGTATATGGTTCACTGGATACTATACTAACTATTAATATCCCTACTTTCAAATACATATGCTACTGCGCATTTGATTCATTATTGATTGATTGAAAGATTTGATTATTCAGAATCTCTTTATGTAAACAATACAAATTTATCTTCATGTACTAACTGCTTTGAAAACTTTTCCTCTGACTATAAATAACTCACATTAGCACTAGGGCTTAAGTTTGTAGATGAGTAAGAGTTGATTGCATAAATCCAGACATGTGACTGTTGCATATTTTATCAAATGTAGAGGAATATTTTCTACTCTAGGCACAAAGCCGGAAATTTTGGGGATGGGGGGGCTAGTCGATTAGATCGACCCCAGTACGCAATTGATACTTGATTTATCGACCCCAAAAGAATGAAAGGCAAGTCCACCTTAGCAGAATTTGAATTCAGAGCGTAAAGACAGATGAAATACTGCTAAGCATTTCGTTTGATGTGCTAACATTTCTGCCAGCTTGCTGCCTTTCAAATGTAGAGGAATGAAAGATGGTTAACTATGATGAGATTTGAACACAGATTGTAGAGGAACAAAATATTAAAAGGTGTTTAGTCCATTTCTTGTTTCTCTAATATATCTTTTTACTTGTTTGGCATTTGACTGCAGCCATGCTGGAGCACCAAATTGACCTCAAGACTATTATTTATTATCAGTCTCTTTTGCCAAACATTCTAGGGATGTAAACACACCAACACCAGTTGTCAAGTGGTGGTGGGGGACACACATGTATGTATGTACAATGAGTTTCTTTCAGTTTCTATCCACCAAATCCATTCACAAGGCTTTGGTCAGTCCGAGGTTATAGTAGAAGACACTTACCCAAAGTGTCACACAGTAGAACTGAACCCAGAACCATGTTGTTGGGATGCAAGTTTCTTACCACACAGCTGTGCCTACACATTTAACTTATTGAAACTAAATTAGATCATTTTAAATCCTAGATTTCTCTTTGTTCAATTATATATTTTCTGTATAAACACTTTCTTAAGGCAGAATATTAGGTGGCAGGGATGATATGTAGAGAAGAATCTATGTTGTGTGAATATGGAGGAGCAGTTAAACTGAATTTCAGTAAGTTCTCCCACTGTAAAAAAACATTTAATGAGTGAATTATAACTAGAGTTATCCCAGTTTACATCATCATCATCATCATCGTTTAACGTCCGCTTTCCATGCTAGCATGGGTTGGACGATTTGACTGAGGACTGGTGAAACCGGATGGCAACACCAGGCTCCAGTCTGATTTGGCAGAGTTTCTACAGCTGGATGCCCTTCCTAACGCCAACCACTCAGAGAGTGTAGTGGGTGCTTTTACGTGTCACCCGCACGAAAACGGCCACGCTCGAAATGGTGTCTTTTATGTGCCACCCGCACAAGCCAGTCCAGGGGCGCTGGCAACGATCTCGCTCGAAAATCCTACAGGAGCCAGTCAGGTGGTACTGGCAACGTCCACGCTCAAAATGGTGCATCTCATGTGCCACCCGCACAAGAACCAGTCCAGGGGCACTGGCAACGATCTTACTTGGCTTGCCGGGTCTTCTCACGCACAGCACATTTCCAAAGGTCTCGGTCAGTAGTCATCGCCTCGGTGAGGCCCAATGTACGAAGGTCTTGCCTCACCACCTCAGCCCAGGTCTTCCTGGGCCTACCTCTTCCACGGGTTCCCTCAACTGTTAGGGTGTGGCACTTTTTCACGCAGCTATCCTCCTCCATTCTCACCACATGTCCATACCAGTGCAATCGTCTCTCTTGCACGCCACAACTGATGCTTCTAATGTTCAGCTTTTCTCTCAAGATACTTACACTCTGACGGGTATTCACATTGACATTACACATCCAACGGAGCATACTGGCTTCATTCCTTGCGAGCTTACGTATGTCCTCAGCAGTTACAGCCCATGTTTCACTGCCATGTAGCATGGTTGTTCGTACGCATGCGTCATACAGTCTGCCTTTTACTCTGAGTGAGAGTCCCTTTGTCGCCAGCAGGGGTAAGAGCTCTAAAGATATTTTCCTTCTCAGAGAAAATGCCCAGTCTATTGCTTGTCTGCCATTCCGCACACTTCAATGGAAAAATTGAACACAATGGAATTTTTAAAATACTTTCATGAAAGTTGCTTATTTATGGCTAGGTAGTGAGCTATCTAAAACTAAGGACTGAGCTCTTCCTCATAGTATATATTCAAACTATGAAATGGTGTTTATTTTGAGCTAGGTTCATTAATCCCAGAAATATGACTCTGACCAACATGTTTATGGTCTGACACTCCCAGTCATGAAAATATCTATCTTTTACTCAGGGTATTTAGGATAAACCTTGCTAATATGTCCTTCATATTTTTCTAAATCATTAAAATGTGAATTTTGAGGAGATTCAGATGTTATTTTTAACAGCAAATACATAAAGGTTTTCTTGTTGTCTAATAACACCTTTATTCTTTTTGAAGCTTGTGAAAATAGTTCTTTCATTGGTGTAATATGCTGTCTTTAAAAAATTCAATTAGCTCATATTTATGCAAACAATTTTAGAGTAAAATTTCCCAAGTTCTCTGACAGGAATTGAACTCAGTATCACTTATGTGCTAAGTTCTTTCCTTTTCTCTGTTAAATAATAATACTACAAATATTTATCTACTGGATCGTTGCCAGTGCCGCTGGACTGGCTCCTGTGCGGGTGGCACGTAAAATACACCATTCTGAGCGTGGCCGTTGCCAGTACTGCCTGACTGGCCTTCGTGCCAGTGGCACATAAAAGCACCCACTACACTCTCGGAGTCGTTGGCGTTAGGAAGGGCATCCAGCTGTAGAAACTCTGCCAAATCAGATTGGAGCCTGGTGTAGCCATCTGGTTCACCAGTCCTCAGTCAAATCGTCCAACCCATGCTAGCATGGAAAGCGGACGTTAAACAATGATGATGATGTACTAAGCTCTTGTTTTACCCACTAATGTCTAACAGCTCATCTTGATTTGAAGTATAGATGAGAATTAAATCTAGAGACTATAAGTAAGTTTTTTTTTTTTTTAATATAAATGATATTAAATGACATCCATATATAAACAAATCAAAAGGAATTGACTTATGGACAGGAATTGAACTACATATCTCTGGTTTACCAAATAAACATGTTAAGCATTAATTAGACTTAAATGGGAAATTTTTTTTCTTCTTCTTTTTCTTTCTGTTAATGTTCTTTTCCATTTCTGAAAGAAAATATCTTTGTAATGTGATATTCGTGAATGAAGTTTCACTGATGGTTGAGAGATTGTTTGTGCCTGAAGTTATAGTTGCCATATGTTAACTTGATCTGCTTTAGTATATCTTACCCTAGCATCACTACTATGAAGAGACTGAAACCAGTTAAAAAAAAAAAAAAAACTTTGAGAAAGAATACCCAAGCTATCAATTCTTTAAGGATGGTATTATATTTCTTTAACTGTATGTTATTTATTCAATTGTTTGAGAACTATAATTGCTTATTATAATTATCATCCTCTTTGGTTTAAAGTAAACAATTTATATGTCATGCTTGCCAATGAGTCAAACATTAATTTTGATTATCCTTTATGTAAAACATCTACAGGATTCTCTATAACAAGATATACTTCTGTAGTTTTGTGATAACTTCTGAGTAGACAATGAAGATTGAGAATGTTCTCAGAAGATTTGGTGCCTGTTCCTGATAATGTATTAAACCAAAGCATTTAGTGTTAAGAGCCCTACCCAGACATTCAACAAAATGACTGCAGTAGTTTCTCATATTGCTCACTAATTATCTGGGAGGAAAATTAAAAAAATAAAATTAGAGACCAATCTAGTCTCAGATTTTTATATTTTGTTCTATATGACACAGTTTCACATTTAAAATAGCATTCTCCAAGACTAGTAGATAACTTTAGTAAGTTGGTCTTAGCATATTTAAAGCATGGCTTATAAAAACTAACCAGAAATGAACATTCAGCAAGGGAAAAAGAACAATATTAGTCAAAAGATGCAGGTATGGCTGTATGGTAAGGAGTTAGCTTCTCAACCACATGGTTCCAGTTTCAGTTCCACTGCATAGCACCTTAGGCAAGTGTCTTCTATAGCCTTAGGCCAACCAAAGCCTTGTGAGTAGATTTTATAGACAGAAACTGAAAGAGGCCTGTTGTATATATATACACATATGAAGGATTAAGATTAATCAAAGGACATACTAAGTATGTCTACCTGCTGGAAATAACAGTCAAAACTCTTATTTAAATTTCCATAATACACTGATGGTAACAACAGAAATCAACTGAAGGTAGATCAGGTTAATAAAATCTAACATACATTTAAGTATTTGGACTCACATGGACCAGTTTCTACACTAACAAAAATTGCCTTAGCTTCTTCAGCACGCATTACCATGATGGAGACCCCCAACCTATTGTTTCGAAATGATAGGTTCGGTGTCTCCATCATGGTAACGCATGCCGAAGAGGCTAAGGCAATTTTTGCCAGTGCAGAGACCAGTCCATGTGAGTTGAAATATTTTGGTGATTTAAATAAGTTTCGACTGTTATTTCCAGCAGGTAGACATACTTAGTATGTCCTTTGATTAATTTTAATCCTTCAGCTATTTAATGCTTTGTGGGTGGGGGGGCTGCAATCGCCTATATTATTGATTTCTGTTATTATCATTTTTAAAATAGTCATACTAGATAATAACAAAATTAATAATATCTTAGCAAATTAATTTTTCAGGAATTATTTTTTTCGTGAATTGTTTGCCCTTGTATACATATATACATGTGCAAGTGTGTGTCTTTGTGTCTGTGTTTGACTTGCCCCTTCCTGTCAACAGGTGTTGTGTTTACATTGCCATAATTTAGCAGTTCAGGAAAAGAAACTGATAGAATAAGTACCAGGCTTACAAGAAAAAATAAGTACTTGGGTTGTTTCATGCGACTAAAATTCTTCATGGCAGTGCTCCAGCATGGCTGCAGTCTAATGACTGAAACAAGTAAAAGATAAATATATTATTTTCCTTTTTTAATTCTGTCTCATACAAGAGACAACCTCAGATATTTTCAGTTTCATCATGACCACCACAGTGAAGCTTGGCTTACACTATACCTTCCATCACATTGATGAAAAAATCATTAATTATAATTTAGCTTAAAACACTATCTCCAATGTGTGAAATTTTTACTATTTTCATAAATATTTGTTGAACATATTTAATATGTAACAAATATAAAAGATGAAATTATATACTGTATACATAAATTTCACATTGATTTTACATTTTTCCCTATTTTTAGATTTAATGAATGCAATTAAATTTGTTCATATAGCACTGAAAGTGAGTAACAGAGAGTTTATATATAAAATAAACAAAAATTATACAAGCCTGATATTTAATTTAATTTATGACAATCGCTGCTTTAATTGTTTCAAATTCAAGTGACAGACTGATGTTAATTTAAAATGTAGCTATTACTAGATAGTTATAATTTTGATAATTTTTTTGTCTTGATATATTTACATTACATATTAAATGTACTGAATATATATGTTATTTATTTACACACACACACACACACACACGCACACGCACACGCACGCACGCACGCACGCACGCACGCACGCACGCACGCACGCACGCGCGCGCGCGCACGCGCCTATGAGGGAAGGATAGTTATGCATGATTAAAGATGCATGTCTCCCTACTGTATCATTATTCAATGTGTCTCTGTTTTTGACAAACCATCTCTTGGTATAATATCAGAAATACCACTATCTTACAATAATGGCTTCAAATTTTGGCACAAAGCCAGGAATTTAGGGAGAGGAACTAAGTCAATTAGATCGACCCCAGTGCTCAACTGGTACTTATTTTATCGACCCTGAAAGGATGAAAGACAAAACCTCTGCAGAATTTGAACTCAGAACGTAATGATGGATGAAATGTTGCTAAGCATTTTGCCCAGCGTGCTAACAATTCTGCCAGCTTACTGCCTTAATAATAATGGTAATTCACAAAATTTATCTCTCCAAAACTAGTGTATTAACTTAACCAATATCATCAATCTTTCTCAATATAAAAAAATAAAATTTCGTTTTCTTGATTTTGTTATTGTTAAAAATCCGCCCTGATTGAGTGCATTTATGATCAGACATTCCAGCTACAACCAACCCTTTCTTTATCTCTCCGCCCCCATCCCCTGGCACATTTATCCCATGTTCCTGTCTTTTTCTTTTCTCTTTACTAGTTGAGGAAAATTTAGTTTTGTTTCTAGTAGGTAAAGCAGTCACTTAGAGGCTCTCTCATTGACTCATATTAACTATAGTTTTCCAACCAGATGTATACAATTTACTTTTACTTTCTCAGTCACTTTACACTCTACTTTTTGCAGTACTTAACTATCTGCATTGTCTTTTTCTGCTTTAGAATAAAGCAATGACCTATTTTAGTTATCTCTGTGATGTAAGTAGTGTTGGGAATATGGCTTAGTCTCTCTCAATAAGTCTAAACACCACTTCAGTTTAAAATATAGGTGGTGATGGTGGCAGGATGGTTGTATTTTATCAGCTGCACACTTGTGTAATAATTAGTTAATTGCCTAACTGACTGTGCTCTGTGTTCAACAGTATTCATCTATTGGTAATTCACTTTATTAACTTCAGAAGATGAAGAAATGGGAATTAAGATGTTCACGCCTTACCTAAAAGTATTAGCTAAGTAAAGTGGCTACAACTGGAACTGTGGAACCTTGGTTTAACCCTCTAGCAGTCAGATTACTTTGTCAAATGTAATGCTTATTTATTCACATTATTTTGAAATAATCCTGCATTATCTTATAGTTTCAAGATTTCAATGATGTGATTGTTTAATTTTAGAATGACATTGTAATGTAGGTGTAAGAGGTCAGATCTGGATAGTTTAAACACAGAACCTGTAGAATATTTGGATCAGATATGGTCAGTTTAAATGCTCTCTGGCTATGCTTGTCAAAGTATGATAAATACATGTGAATTAAATAATTGCATTAAGAAGTTGTTATTGCATGTTTTTGTTGTGGTTTTGATTTTAATTTTTTTTTTCTTGCACTTTAGTTTTGTCTATCTTCTGATATCATATTTTAAACTGTCCAAGAATTGAAATTCATACAGCTACACTCCAGTGAATGAACTAAAGTAAGTGATCTTTTTCATTATGTAATGCTTAATATTAATTTTTTTTAATATATCATTTAGCAGAATTTATTATGAATGTTTTGGTGGGTTTTTCCTATGTATTTCAATTAGTTTTGAAATTAATCAAGAAAGGATTATTTTAACTTTGTCATTATTAAGCTTATGTCAGGCAATGAACTGGCAGAATTGCTAGCATGCTGGGTAAAATGCTTTGCAGCATTTTGTTCATCTTTATGTTCTGAGCTCAAATGCCACTGAGGTCAACTTTGCCTTTCCTCTTTTCAGGGTCGATGTAATAGACTTATTCCTTTTGCTGGCCTTGGCCCAAACTTTGAAACCATTATTAAGTTTATGTCTATACATTAAAAAAAATTGACCTTACATAAAATTGTGATGGAAGATTTTAATTAAGAAATAATTATTAGTGACAGAAGTAGTGTTGATAACAAAGGGTAATATTTATACACACTTAAAAGTGGATGCTGTGTTAGAGAATGTCTACCATTGATAAGGCCAGGGAAGACTGAAATCACATGATCTGGTAGTTTTGGCGGTGGTGATGGTAGGCAAGTTATCTCCCACTAGTGATGTAACGAGAGTGCTTATATGTACTGAAAGCCAATATGAGAGTTTTTCCATGATAACTTTCTCAGTATTCTGTGTTCTAACACAACATCCACTTTTAAGTGGGGATAAATATTACCCTTTAGTATTTTAATATTTTATATCAGAACCTAAGCAATGAATATCAAAAAGATCCAGATAAGTTGAGCCAGTTTTCTTGTCTTCCTGTAGAAGGATTGAGTTAAGGAATATTTAGCATAATAAGATTTGATTGCTCAAGTTTAAAACTTGATGTTAATATTTTTAGAGGATTTCAAAATATAAAATATATTTCAAAATTAATGATAGTGAATAGTTTTATTTTGATAGATGGGAGTGGTTCATCTAAGAAATACATTTCATTCCAGAAATAATTAACACATTTCATTAAAAAATGTAAATGTGGATTGGCAATCATTAATATAAGAGAAAAATGCTCTGCCATATTTCTTTTGGCTCTTTACATTCTGAGTTCAAGTTTTGTTGAGGTCAACTTTGCTTTTCATCCTTTCAGGGTTGATAGAACAAAGTACCAGCAAAGAATTGGGATTGATGGTATTGACTGGTCCTCTCCCCTCAAAATTGCTGGCCTTATGCCTAGATTATTATTTCAGAGTTGATAAAATAAGAACCAGTTAAGCACTGTAGTCACTATAATTGTCATCTCTTCACTCTAAAATTGTTAGCCTTGGCACCAAAATCTGAAATTGTTATTATTATTGTGAGGACACATGGCCTAGTAATTAGGGTGTTGCACTCACGATTGCAAGATCAATTCCTAGACCAGGTGGTGCATTGTCTTCTTGAGAAAAATACTTCATCTCCTGTTGCTCTGTGATCATTTCAACACCTGATGTGTAGTACACTGTGCACTTGTTCAGGCAATGTCAATTTGATGGAGTGAGCGAGCTAATGTACAGCAGATGCATTTAATCACTATTGACAAATTATTTGCACTGGTTGTTTAGCAAAAACTGAACACTTATATGTCTTCTTTGACAGGAGAGTCCATCATTATTGAGAGCATTATAAAAATACTTTGTATTTGTTCTGCCTCTTTACATTTCTAGTTGAAATCCCACTGAGATTTGCTTTTTCTTTCATCCTTACAGGGGTCAATAAAATATAGTACCATTAAACTATTGGAGTTCATTTAACCAACTAACCCCCTCCCTCAATTTTCAGACCTTGTGTCTGTCATTTTATACACATCTTTCATGCTGATTAGGGATTAGAGAAATACATTAGAAACAATTATTATTATTGGTAGCAAGCTGGCAGGATCATTAGAGTATTAGGAAAGAATGCTTCGTGACATTTCATTCTGAGTTCAAATTCTGCCAGGGTCAATTTGACCTAACATCCTTTAGGTATCGATATAAATGGTTTCTCCTTCAAAATTGCTGGCCTTACACCTTAATTAGATAGTTATTATCATCATTTGTTATTTGGCTCAAGTGACTACAGTACATGTTTGGAATTCAGGTTAATTAATTAAACAAATCTAGTCCCACCCATGGAAGGCAGATGTTAAATGATGATGATGATAATATCACATTACTTCTATATATAACTAGTTTTTATTTCCTTTTCCCAAGAAATGGAAGTTTAAGTCAACTGCAGTAGGATTAAAACCTAGAGCTGTTCGTTGGTCACCCATATGATTCCTGCTCTTGAGTTTGGTAGACTTAGACATTCTTTTCTACTCTAGGCACAAGGCTCAAAATTTTTTGGGCGGAGGCCAGTCGATTAAATCAACCCAGTACGTAACTGGTACTTAATTTATCTACCCCGAAAGGATGAAAGGCAAAGTCGACCTCAGTGGAATTCGAACTCGGAACATAACAGCAGACGAAATACTGCTAAGCATTTCTCCTGGCATGCTAACGTTTCTGCCAGCTCACCATCTTACATCAATTGAAATATTTGCAAAACTCTAACACATCAGTTATCATTTGTTTCCTGAATCTGGTATTTTTGTCTACTGGGTCATTGTTTTTTTTTATCTAACAATTCATACATCTGTTTTCCATGCTGGTATGGGCCTGATGGTTTGACAGGAGCTGGTCTGCTGAGAGCTACTGGGTCTCCTTGTCTGTTTTGGCATGGTTTCTACAACCGGCTGCCCTTCCTAATGCCAACCACTTTACAGAGTGTACTGAGTGCCTTTACATAGCACTGGCATGGATGCTTTTTATGTGGCACTGGCACCCATGAGCCTATAAGTTCAGCTGAAGAAGGATGCAGGGGACATGCTTATATGCAAGGACAACCACTGAATAAATTTTGCTTTCTCTTTTCAATAATACACCACTTAATTATTATTTAAAACAGTTTGATTCGGTTTCCATGCTACTTCAAGTTTCACAGCCAGTTTCATTCAAGCTTCTCGAATGTATATATATATATAATGTGTGTGTGTGTGTGTGTGTGTTAAATTTTTATCTGAAATAATTATGAGGTTATAATCTAAGGGTCAGAACAAAACTTTTTACAACCAAGCTAGATTGCGTTCGGCCTCAATACTTTACAATCCTTCCATGATTGGACACTTGTTTCCTCTAAGGGTTATTACTACCAAAATAGTTTCAGAACAAGGCTAACTTTAACTTTATTGTTACAAATTTAATTCTAAATAAGAATTTAATGTCAAAATTTTGTTTAAAGTTTTGTGAAAAGATTTTTGGCTGGAGGTATTTATTTCTCCATCAAATTTAAAACAAAACTTTAACATGTCAGTTCCTCCTAAGAGGACTACAGTTTGAATGATTCATTCACTAATAATTGATGACACAAGTCTACAATGTAGATCTCATAGTTAATGTTATTTGTAACACACACACATATAACACACAAACTTGTCAGTGTTGATTTTGTGCTTTGTTAGTAAAAACTATCAAGATTAGTTATTTGTTCCTAATTTGTTAACATCAGAAGAGGTGTTTATATCTTTTCTGTATCTTTTTTTAAATATCTCCTGCCAAGAATCTCTTCACAAAACATTTTTCTTTTTTTGAGTCCATTTAGAAAAAGCTGTTAGTGATAAATGAGTGAAGTTAGTATTGTTGTAGTCTCCAGTCAACCCAGACCAAGCCAATCTAAGGAGACAATCCAGTTGTGATCACTCTGCCCCTTTCCTACATAAAGTGCACTCAGAATCCTGTCATCCTGTGTTTCCTTCTTTCCTAAGATAGCAGAATGTAATTTAAGAAAGATTTGGTGGCTGCCATTGGCTCATTAAGTTAACATTTCATTTGATTTATATCAGTTTCATGGTTCCAGTGAAGATATAAATATGTGGATGTTGTTAGTGGAACATATTTAGGAAAGATATTTTACATAGATCCAGGATATAAATTGCATATAATAGTTAGTGATAGGTACATCAAGTGGGTTTAGGTAGTATTTAAAGTCAACTAGTTCAGCTGCAGAAAGGATAAACAAAGGATATAGCCCTAATAGTGCATCAGTGTTTGGAAGTGGCCAGTAGGAGAAAGCTTGCTTCTAAAGGAGATGATTTTTTTTGGGGGGGGGGGGGGATACTATTATATAGTACTTGGGTACTATTTATAATAGAGGAGGAAACACCTCTCCTACCCACAAAATTTTACCCTCATTCAAATTTGAAACCATTTTCTGTTGAAATCCATAAAAACACGTTAAATTTTTCAAATTCAGAGCTTAGTAACTTATACAAAAAAATTTTTTAATTTGTTAATTTTCTCAATGTAGATGACCTTCATAGGTTCTTTTGCACTTGGAATTTCTCTTCATACTGAGAAGATTCTCCCATTCCTGATCTAGAGAGAGAGAGAGTGTGTGTGTGTGTGTGTGTGTGCAGTAGAAGATATGCACTAACCAGTATTCAAGAATGGAGTTCTTATACACTTGCAAATAATTGAAGAATTTTCTATTTCTACACATGAAACCCAGCCATTGTTATTCATTATTTTTAAATCATAGTTTCTCCCCATCTGTGAAACACTTAATAAAAAATAAACTATTTAATATCATAATCTTCATGTTCTTAGTTACAGTTGTGTAGTAGTAAATTTAATGAAAAATTAGAATCAGAAAAAAAAATTCCACACAGAATTTAATTCTCTCCCTTTTCTTTATTTTATTTTCAGTGGCGACCGATGCAGGAGCAGGTTTTGATTCCAGGGGGCTTGGACTTCGAGTCCAGAAAAAGCTATTGGGGAAGATGTCAAATAAGAAAATTGCCAAAATATTTGTTGATGAAACATTGGCTCAAGTGCTTGACAACATGTGTCGAATCCTGAAAGACTATTCTTCAAATAAGAAAGAAGTAGAAAAAATCCTTAAGTACATTATCAAGACAATAGTAAAGATTGGGATTCTATTCCGAAATGATCAATTTAACCAAGCAGAACTGACCAAAATTGAAGTCTTCAAGCAAAAGTTTAATAACCTTGCAATGACTATCATCAGCTTTTGTGAAGTGGATTTCACCTATGACAGAATTTTCTTGCAAAAAAACTTAGAGGAATGCCGTAGCCTTATCCAGGAGATTGTTAACAGACATCTGACAGACAAATCTAAGACTCGAATTGACACAGTGTTCAGATATTTCTCAGATACAGATCTTTTGGATGAACTATTCAGCAGTTCTAGCAAATACAAAGATCAATTAAACCTCATAGTAGCAGATATGCACAAAATGATTGATGAGGGAAATTTATAGCTGTTAAACTACAGTCTTCTTTTTTATATATATATATATATATATATATATATATTGTTTATTTTTACATTTTGCCCCTTATTTTTTCTTTTGTTCAAATAAATTGTATTTTTAATTCTAACTCTCATTTCTTCTGTCGACTTTGTCAAATATGACAAACATACCACATGCTGTTAATTACAGGATTTGTGTGGTATTGTTCTATTATGTCTTTCAGAGCTAATAACTCACAGGGTCGCAGCTTCTCACAAAAATATTGTGACTGTTGGCGATTACACCCTCATCCACCTTTAAAACACAAGCAGCACTACTAAAAAGATTCATTTGGTGATTCTCAGCCGTAGTCTCATTGCTTGAAGAAGCCTGGAGGACATGGTGTCAGTCAATTAAAATCAACCATAATACTTAACTAGTGCTTTATTTTATCAAGGTTTGGAGGATGAAAGGCAAAATTGACCTCAATGGAATTTGAACTTGGAACATAAAGGTCTATAACTAAATACCACAAGGCATTTTGTCTGATGCTCTAGCAATTCTGCCAATCTGCCCTTCATTTGAAAACCCACATCTTTTTTTGCAAATAATTAAACCAACAGTTTTACTATTTTTATATGTATATATGAAATGTGTAAGTATAACTTCTTACTGATGTAGATATAACTACCTTTACATAAAATGTGTCTTTTTTTTTTTAAGTCTTTAAATTTTTTTCTTTTTACTAACTTTAATTTTAGGCGTTTATAACACCATGTCTGTATCGTGTTTTCGTGTTACTTGCATTTTCTTAGTACATTACATTGAAAATTATTGAAAAACGCTACACATTGTGAAGTAATTGTTAACCATGTACTATACATTACATACATACTATTTTCTGTATTTTACAGTATCTACTAATTATACAGCAAATGTTCATATAGCATTGTAATTACTTTTTACTTGTCTGTAATTTACTATTTTTATCCTGACCTCTATGTTTTAGTGATTCATAACAATTACACCATCAAGAATTCATCCATTCATGTTTTTCAAAGAAACCTGTACAGGTTGTTTATTGGGGTTTTTTTTTCTTTTTTGTGGTGATGGAGGGAGACAAAGGTGAGAGTTGAAAAATAAAAAAAGATAAAGCATTAGGTAGGTGTTGAGGGGTGGTGAAACGTTTGACCTCTATAGCAATGCATAATAGGTCAAAGTTGGAGAGGAATGCATTCTTGAACAACTTATTCATTCTACATGATAGTAAAACAAAGAAATCTGGATTCAAAAATCTTTAAACATGTTAACATATGGTTTACCATTAAAGTAGTGATGGAGAAAATACTTTGAATTGATATGATGTTCTTTATGTAGAAATTTTGCTTCAATTTTGTACATCATTTTTGGATATCTGTTGAAGATAGTATATATCAACTGTAGAATTGAAGACATGAGACCAGTATATATTAACTGTAGATTAATATTCAATTCAATAATTAGTTGGAAGAGGCTCATATTTGATTCAATGCATTCCCTAATGTTTTAGGGGCGATTTTGAGCTATAAGTAGTGAGGTTTATTGGTTTGCTTGTGTATCTGTTTTTCTGTGCTGAAAAGGATTGGACAGTTCCGTAATATAGCATTCTTCTATGCAAATTAATCCTGTTTTAAACAAACTATTCAGGAAATTGCTGAATTTTATGATTAGATGCCTTTCTTAGTGTCAGTTCTTATGACAGACTGGGCTTGGTATTTTATCATGGTACCAGCTCTAGATAAACTGGCTTCCCAATCACTTTCTTCACCACACATTGGGTTGAATAACCAAGAAAAAAACTAATGAATATATACAAGGAAGCACTTACATGGTCACTGGACCTGCTAGAACTAGCAGCTACATCTCCCATCTCAGATAAGGAAAAGGTATATAATGTCATAGTGTTGTTTTTTATATGTCCCTTAAAGACAACATAGTCTCAGCTGGAATGCTTTTATTAATAGCTCTGTGCAATCTAGGATGACTTTGGATTAAACAGCAACAGCATGAATATATGTTGTAGGCCAGGGAATGGGGAGTCCTAAAGTATCTGGTTATTTTTTGATATTTCAGTTTAAAGGTTGACGTAAGTAATTTATCATTCTGTAAAATAGTAAAAAGTGGGAAATGAAGTTGAACTAATATCTATTTTTAAATTTTATTCCTTGTTCTTCAGTTCAAAACTTAAACATGCTTTCATGCCTATGCATACATTCCTCTAAAAACTTTTGAACAAGAGATACTGGGCTAAAAACGAGGTAGATTTTTTTTTGATGTTGTATGATTTTAATTTTCCAAGATACAAAACATTTTCCATTTCATTCAAGAACTGTTTTCAAACCTAAATGTCAGCTATTTCAAGTTTGTACCTACATTTGTCAAAATATTGCAATAGTAACAAAATGTTTATATGTGAAAATATGATTTTTATTATTATTTTTTTTTTTTTTTTATAAACAGTCATATGTTTTCTTAAGAAGGTATTTCAGACAGATATGAGAGGAGATTGACAAATAATAAATAACCTAATTGTTGGTTTTTGCAATATTTGGAACAAAAACAAGACAATTTTTAATTAATAAAGAAAATGTACTAGAATATTTTCTCATCAGATTTTATATCTTTGGAATTCTATCACAATTTCTTTTTTTTTTAATGATATTCAGCTAAAATTGGGAGTGATAAAACAGTAGTGTGTGATCACTCATGGTCTAGACAACAACCTTGCTTGAATTTGAAGTGTTTTTTAAAGCTTTACTGAAGTCAATTTAAAATGGGTTGTTGGAACCTTATTTGAACAGAAATATCTTGTAATGCTAATGTTCACAAATGCATGCAATAAAAAGAAAATGTTTTATAGTAACAATCCACATTTTCATCACAATATCCCCACCTTGTTTATTCACCTCCATAGCAAACAATTTTAACTCATCACAAATTAAAGCTTTTTGAGCTTTTAACCATTTCTTCTTCTTCTTCCATTTATTCTTTCACTCCTTCAGCCAGTCATTAATATTTTAGAATGGATTTTTAACTTCCAACAATGTATCATTGAGACAGAAGAATGGAGTTTTGGGATGACCAGATTGTAAATGTAAGATGAGACTTTGAAACTGTATCTTGTATTATCAGGAAATATAACATATATATATATATATATATATATATATATATATATATATATATATATATATATATATATATATATTGTGTTTTAAGTGGTCAGAATGACTCAATTGTCTATGAATTGTTTTTCAGCAAACAATGGTTTTTCAAATGTTTGTTTAGATTTACATAATTCTCAGTAACAAACATTGTTTCATATTTCTTCGCAACAATTGTTCTGTTTATTTTGACAGTTCTGATTAGTTGTCGTTCTGTATGAATTATTGAAAAAAAAATATATGAACTGTCACCTTCAAAATTAGATTTGGCTTTCAAATAATTATACCTTTGTGAAATGGTTCTTAAACTGTAAATGAATTTAACTACACTATTTCCCACAGCTTGTCATTTTTTACAGGCTGTTTTTTTTTTTTAATCTTACAACTGGCCACCACCTCTAAAGACCTTCCTTCCATGTGCTAATCTTTGTCATATTTAAAGCAAAAACTGAAAGATGTCTTATCTACTTCATTTACATTCCTATAAGGTCTATTAACTAACTCATCAATTCTTTTACAATGCAATATGAAAAATTTATGTGCAAAGAGATGTATTCTTTGTCTCCATTTTATCTGTTTTATCAAGTATTTGAAATTCTTTTCTTTATGTCCACCTTACACACACACACACACACACATACACTCACTCTCTATTTCTCTTTCACAACTTTGCTTGATCCACTTTGCCTAACTACCAACAAAAGACAGAACCTACTCTGGCTTCATGGATGAGTGAGAACAATATGACTAAGATCAACAGCTTCCAAAAAAGTAAATTTTTTCCATGGCAAAGAGGACAAAATGGATATGAAACAGTAGAAAAAAAATTGCATTTCATATTGGAAATGCAGTAAAATGTTGTCCACCATAGGAATTCTATAAAACTTCTACCAGGCAGCATTAATGAAGCATTGATATTGTTTTACTGTTCACTTTTCCATGCTCGACTGGCACAAACAGAATTTATCGAGGTAGATTATCTGTGGCTGGATGCCCTTCCTGTTGCCAACCCTTCTTTTCAAGCAAAGTAATATTTTACCCCAAAGCCGTACATGTATTCAGGGAAGCTAGAAGCAAGCAACACAGTATATGTATGTATGTATGTATACAGACACACACATACGACAGTCTTTTAGTTTCTGCCTACCAAATCTACTTGCAAACTTTGGCCAGTATGTGGCTATAGTTGAAGACACTTGCCCAGGGTGCCACATAGTTGGGCACTGACCTTCTTTATCACACAGACATATATTATTTTTACAGTTGTCTTTCCTTCTTTACAAATTTACTCCAATGTTGTGCATTGATTGTACTTCCTATGCACTAATTCTATCCCCCTTCATTCCTACAAAATTAGTTTACTCATCTCTCCCAATAACCTTGAGGAAATGGTAGAGCTAATTAGCTTCTAGATTGACTAAGAAATGGAAGCCGGTCTTTTATATCTTGTCTTAATCATATGAAACCATTTAAAGGTGATTGCAATGAAGGAAAGAGAGCTGAGAATATAGCTTGAATATTAAAATCTACACTGAGCTTACAGCTAATCTTCTAATCTCAAAATTTTTTTTTTAACTTATAATGTGGGCTAATAGATTTCACACATAGCTTTTTGAGTATCCATGCATACACACATGTATGTGTGTGTGTGTGTATAAAATATAATCATGGTGAGAGACTCGCCTAACTTAGTTACTATTTCAACATATATTTAGTAAAAACCATCTTAACTGGATTTTGTTCACAAGAAATACAGAATAAGAATTGATATTGAGTTTCTCAGCTGAATATATATATATATATATATATATATATATATATATCCACTCCCCTAATTTACTGAGTATTGTTTTCTTTCTACTAGCCAATACAAAACCAATATAATATTCACATGCACATTTGTTATATATATTCATGTGTATATGTATATATATTCATGTGTATATTCATATATATATATATATATATATATATATATATATTCATGTGTATATTTATGTATATGTGTGTGTGTGTGTGTGTGTGCACATGTAAGTAATCATTTTGACATGTTTGCATAGGTCATACAAGATTCGCTGAGGCAATTTTTTTCCAGCCAGATGCTCTTTCTGTTGCCAACCTTCACCTATTTCCAAGCAAGGTCATATTTTTTTCCTTGTTTGGACATTTTTTTTTTCACAGAATATTTCAAACAAATAATACTGTTAGTATAGCAATGCCATTTGTTTACAATTAGTATACAATATCAAAACAAAGGGACACACACACACATATATATACATGCATAAATATAAACACACATGTACACACACAAACATGCATGCACAACGGGCTTCCTTTCAGTTTCCATTAACCAAATTCACTGGGTTATTATTATACTATATGATTTTGATGTGTGTCCAATTGTTCGAACAAGTGGACAACCTACTCATTGAATAAGCATGGAAAATGCCTGAGTATCTCACAAACTTACATACCTTTGTAATTCTCAATAAAATTAGCGTAACAGTGTAACAAGGCTGAACTTTTGAGTTACCATCCAATGGACTTGTACACAGTTTCTGTTTACCCAAAAAACCTACAAAACTTGGGTTAACACAAGGGGATGGTAAAGGTACTACTGAAGTGCCACACTTTGGAATTAAACCCAGGACTTCATGGTTGCACTCATATGATTGTCTGTGTGTGTGTGTGTGTGTGTGTGTGTGAATTTTTAGATTTGTGCTAGTACAATACAATTTACTATATAGATTTCTAGTTATGATATACAAAATCGTAAATGATTGATATTATTAAATTTTACAAATGTATATAAAGTTGTTGATTTTGGTTTTATGGGGAGTTTTTTCTTCAATCTTAGTAATAAAACATTTGGTAGTTGACCTGATTCTTGTACATAACCAAAAAAAAAAAAATTAATATCACACTTCATGCTGCTATTATAAATATCTTCAGCTTCAAAAACATCAAGGTACAGCTATTTTGTCAAATTATTTGATACTGGCAAGATTTGAAATCTGAAAGAAAAATGTGGCATTGAATAAAATAGCTTACTAAAGCCTGGAAATCTGGCTTTTTTACTCTTGTACCATTTCTTACCATGATTGTAAAATGTGACTGAAATGTTCTTTTTATGACTGATCTTTGTTGTTGTTTTCAACTAAGCTAATATCTGATTGTAAATTGGATATCTTTTTAAATGTTCAAATAATTGAAGTTTGTTATGGCCCCTCTCATGTGAACTGTGTTCACTTATTCAACTTCTCTTCTTCAAAACAAAATGTTTTCTAAAGAAAATAAAAATAAAATAAATATTAATGACAATAATGTAAAATGTGTATTTCCTTTTCTTTTGTATGTCTGTGAGTGCATGTGTGTTATAATATTCATTCACTTTTAAAGCTGATTGAACCAATGTGGTTGCTTGACCTGCTAGCAGTAGCAGCTAAATCCCCTTCAAATAATGCCCTACTGTTGTAAAAAGTAAAGAAAACAAGGAAGGACATATTAGATATACTTGAATAAAAAAGACAGGATGCTTGTGGCTGGAATAGCTTTGATCAGTTTTAATCTATGTGTATTGATCCAAGGTTAAACAAGAGTGTCTAAACTGTTACCTACCTTTTTATTATTGCAGTGTTTAGTGGATCTTTCCTTGGATAAGACACCAGTCTATTTCATATCACTTTCTTTTGCAAGACCTATAGATTACTGGTGAATTTTAAAGTGCAGTTGCTACTTACACTGGATTATACAACAGCTAAAACCTATAAAATGAATTTAATCCATCTCATGGTGATATGACTTGGGTTATACAAAAGCAACCTCAAGTTGGTTATGTTCAAAGGCAGTCCAACTATAATTATCCCCTCCTTCCTTTATAATTTACATTGGACTATATCAGTGGATGTAACCTTCTTTTGCAAAGATGGTAATTTGATGGAGATTTAGTTGGTATTTCTGCTAGATTGAGCAACTATTTATAGACTCCTATCAATTGTACTTTCTCCATCTCTGAGTTACTAATTAGATATTTCTTTCATGTGATTAAAGTAACATCACTAGGTCTTTTATTTTAGTAAATCCAAACTAGTGTGTCAGTCCAATAATCTCTGATGATCAATTTGTATTTGGCTCTTCAAATTCAGTCTGATTAAATTTTACTCCAGACAAGATGCAATATTATTTTTATCCCTTGTCATACCTCTGTCAAATTTTCAGTGCCATTTATGATGTGGTAACCAAGTTAAAACTCCTTCACAATAGATTTAGTTTCACCACCTAAAAAATTAGTCCACTCCTTAAATGTGTGCAAAAGTAGATTTTGAATTTAGTAATAACCCTCTGGTCTGAAGTCAAATTGAGCTTGTTAATCTTGGAGTCAGAAAAGTTTCTTGAACATTGACAGTTCTTCCAAGTTAGAGAGGTGACCTAGCTGGAGCATTGATCACAAAAAGCAAGACTTTATTTTTAAAGTTCTTAATCTGACAATATGTAAGGATGTTGGGATTGCAATCATGAGGTTGTGAGTTCAACTGAGAAATGCATTATGACTGTGCAAGGCACTTCATTTCATGTTACTCTAGTCTATTCCCTTGTGACCAAGTGCTGGTGTAATCTTCTCTTCCACCAGCTGTTGTCACATCTTAGGTGCTCTGCTAGTTTAGAGATAAAGCTCCAAGAAAGTGTCTGTCTCTATTTGCAATAACATTAGTTACCTAAAAAGAATTTGCAGAAGCATGGTGTTACCAAGTTAGACACACTTATGAGTGATGGCTATGGTTTGGTATCCTGACAATATTCTTTGACAGATGGGCAGAAATATGAAGTAAAATAATCTTAGAACACTGTTCTGATGATCCATGTTTTTTATATTTCTCACATATCAGGAAGATAAGATTTAAAGTAGCCTTTTATAGGTACTGATGTCTCAGAATAGTAAACAACCAATGACCTGAGATTTTTATATTTCTTGAAGCATTACCACCAAGTAGGGGAACCATGCAATATCTGACAGTCTTGGATCCTAGTACAGTTTTACTTCAGAAACATGAGTTTGTTTTGGTATTTGATTCAAAAACAGGTCTCCCATCTGCATTCAAAATTTACTGCAGTGAGTACTCTCCTTCATCAACATTTTTCAATAAAGCTAGATTACCACAAATATCAAATTCATCCTTCACAGCTCTATCAGAACAATGATTCTGATATATAAGAACATCATCATGGTTTAACGGGAGCCAGTCAGGCAGCACTGGCATTGGTCACGTTTGGATGGTACTTTTTACGTGCCACTGGTACAGGTGGCACTGGCATTGACCACGTTTGGATGGTGCTTTTATAGTGCAAAAAAAAAAAAAAAAGCTAGGAGGGGTTCAGAAGAAAAGAAGAATGTGTTGAAATGGTGGAGGATGTTGTGAATATGTGATGGAATGAGAAAAAACTATCTTATAGACTTAGAGATGAGTTCAGTGGGAAAGTTGCAGGCAGAAACGATGGAGTGACTGGGTTGTTGGTTTTATGGATCTCAGGGAGTATGTGAATAGCAGAGGTAGATTTACAGTAAGTGGGCATTGTTGGTGGCTGTGGAAGAAAATGAGTTGGCAGAGTATGAATGGTGGGTATATGCTGTTGGATGCAGAATATGAATGGTGGGTACATGCTGTTGGATATGGTCAGAAAGCAATATAGTTTGAATAGAGAACTGAAGAGCTGTCAAAGTGCCTTAGCCCTGTAGGAATGAGCCTATGACACAATTATGGCACAACCATTGTTGGTAGACTTGACGATAAAGCCATGTTGGTATCGAAGATAACATAGTGAAGAGTTCAGCCCAGGAGATTTTGAGACAGTCTGTGAATCTGAAAAAAGGTATTCAGCATCATGTGTTGCAGGAATCACTGGATGTCAGCCCAGGTCTAGGACTCATCACCAGAGGAAATGAGGGGTGTGAAGTGGTGACCTGTACTAAGGATGGAATAATCAGTGTCAGAGACAGGAGGGTAATGGGTGGTGGGTAGAGTAACAATGGCATGTGATGTGTAATAGGGAATGCAGTAGATGTGGGGACAGTGAGGGAAATAGGGATTAAGTTAAGGAGCACACACACACACACACACTGGATGGGAGGAATATGAAGAGAAATTGAATGGCAGAAGGAGATTACAGAGAAATGAGATTAGTAAGAAGTGGTTAAGAATGTAAGGGAAATGGCTAATATCTAGATTTGAGGTGAAAGGGGATGGAGAGAATTGTATAATAGGGAAATTGGGTTAGTTGGAACGCATTTCACAAAAACAAAAGACCTTTACTTTCAACTTAGTTATATTGGGCACATAACAAGTGCAGTGGAATGATAATAAGGTTTGCAGAGAAAGTAGAATTTGTATGCAGGAGATGCACAGAATCCATACAGAATACAGATAGTCAGGAAATTGATTTTCTTAAATGCCCCAGAGGTTCTTTAGAGGTAGTGGATAATTTCTGCTACCCAGGGGACCTAATTAGCAGTGGGAGAGGATGTATAGAAAGTATAATCACTAGAATAAGAATAGGATGGAGAAAATTCAGAGTGTTTTTATCTCTGTTGGCAACCAAAGGTCTCTCTCTCAGTGAGAGCAAAATTGTATGATGCATGTATATGAATAACAATGCTGCATGGTAGTGAAAAGTGGATCCTGGATACAGAGGACATGCAAAGGTTAGCGAAGAAGGAAGCTAGTATGTTACACTAAATGTGCAATTTCAGTGTACACATACGACAAAGTACTTGTGTATTGAAAGAAAAGTTAGGCACAAGAGGAATTAGATGCAGTGTGCAAGGAGAAAACTGTACTGGTTTGGTTATGTGATGCATAAGAATGTAGACAGCTGTGTACAGAAGTGCCAATCACTTAAAGTGGATGGAAAGAGAGAGACCCAGAAAGACATCAGATGAGGTACTGAAAGCTGATCTCAAGACACTGAGCCTTACAAAGGAGATGACAAAGGACTGAGATATTTGGAACATTGCTGTACTCAAGAAGACCCATCCACTACAGCAGAATTGATACCAGTGCTGGTATCACACAAAAAGCACTGATGAGCTCATCCTACAGGGTTAAGGCACTTTGATAGCTCTTCAATTCTCTATTCAAACTATATTGCTTCCTGACCATATCCACTCCTGCATCCAACAACATGTACCCACCATTCATACTCTGCCAACTAATTTCCTTCCACAGTCACCAGTACACTTTGTAAAGTGTTTGGTGTTAGAAAGGGAATCCTGCTGTAGAAACTATGCCAGAAGAGACGATGTTAAGCCATCCAACCTATGCCAGCATAGAAAACAAATATTAAATGATGATGATAAGGAGGATTCATGATGTACAATAAACTCAGCAAACAAGTTCAGCAGAGGCTTAAAGAAATTCCTGAAAAAAGTCACTTATGTGACCTAAATTTAGACATTGCTACTTGCCCCACAGTGGAGTATGTTTTAAAATGTTGTGAAGCACCTTATAATATACCAGTAATTATAGGACAATTCAAGAATCATATTAGCATAGTTTCAATTTTCAATACCAGTGATCAAGTCAACCAGAACCATCTGGCTTAAGTCTCCTAATGGTAAGTTTATCAGATAATTTTGACAAGGCATCATTATCACTTTGGTTTGTCACCCATAAACAAGGTTTATTTTTCACAAGACGGCTTTGTATTTACTCTAGTTTACATTCCTATAGACCAACAGGAAACACAATTTTATGATGACAATGTTTTGTTCTTTTATAACTGTACAGAGCAACCAGAATAAATGCCATACCCTCATATTAATGTGTGCATATTTCATTATCATCTGACATTGTGCATTTTGTGCACACAAAAATCTTTGCTCAGAATACGTTTCAAAATTTTATTTGTTACTCCACTGTTTCATCAACCAGTACAACATAATAGTACACTTTTTTTACCTGCCACCATAACGCACAAGAACATAATCCTCCCCCCCCCCCCTGCATTTAAAACATTCTTGTTTCTTTGCTCACTATCAGATTCTTCTTCCTCATCAGATATATGTCCACAGAAACATTACATTCTTCACTACTGTTCTCACTCTCAGCCTCACAGTGGAGTCTTCAAATAACCGGTTTAGTTTATACTTACTTTTGATCTTTCATTCTGTTTTCATATTCTAATTAATCCCATTTTTCCCTCTAATGAAAATCCAGAGTCTGAGGAAGCTGATGGTAACCTGTTTTCGCAAAAAGTAACCAGTAAATGAGTTTGTAGGAGGGTTTAGGGAATTGATTTGCCATGAGGTGTGAAGCATTTCAGGAACTTGTTCTTCATTGGGAGACAGAGAGAAATAGAGAGAGAGAGAGAAGGATAGATATAAAATTGTTATTGTCTTGGTCTCAAAATTTCAGCCTATGACAGAAGGTGGTGATGGGAGTGGAAGGTGGAATCATAAACAAGAAATGAGAACATAAGTTCTAATTTGACAGTCTTATGTAGTCCATTCATAGGAGATTATCTGCTTATCACTGTTGGCTTTGTTATTTTGGCCTTGAACTATAATGAATGGCAATGTGTCAGTGACAAACTCTTTTCCTTCCTTTTCAAGCAAAGTGTGTCTGGGACTACACTACCCAATCTGTTCTGCATATGCAGGGAGAGTTGATTGCTATTTCTGTCAGACTAACCAACTACATAAAGATTCACTTGCTTGTTGATTAAACTGAAACCATCCTTGATTGTGAAGACATGATGAAAAGTATTCCATCAATGGCCATTCTGTCTTTTTGTTCCAGTCATAGAGTATCTGAGACAACACTATGTTATATGGCCTTTCTATTTTTTAAGATAGTATAATGAGATTTGGTTGGTAGTTCTCGCTTCCTCAGTGATGATGAAGGACAGTGAACCCATTAACTTCTTTTACTGATACTCAACTGTTTTAGTATTTTTTGTTTATCCATTCAATTCTTGTAACCCTTGTAAATTGTTGTTTAGGCCCAAGCCCTGGTGGAGCAGGTCTTTGATGATCAAAAACATTCCAGCTATGATTGTTCAACCTGTTTGTATACCAAGTAATACTTTGCCCAAAGTTTCATTTTTTCATTTAAGAGAGCGGGTGTGATTTGATGGCGATTTGGCTGCTATTTCTAATAGGTCGAGTAACCCCTGTGAAAGCTCTCTTGTGGTCTCAAGGATTGATTTGAGTTATTCTGATGTAAATTTAAGCCGATTTCTTTTTATGATCTTTCAGTACAGCAAAGGTGAACCTCTATACTCTTGCATATCAAAATTTAAGTTTTTGTTGGCACAAAGCCAGCCATTTTGAGAAGGTAGGTAGGTTTAGTTGATTCCATCAACTTTAGGACTTGAGTGGCATTTTATTTCATTGACCCCAAGGCAAAGTTAACATTGGTGAGGTTTGAACTTAGGAGGGAAAGAACTGGAATAAATACCACCAGGTATTTTGTTTGATGTTCCAGTGATTCTGTTAAATTTTCTAATATTAGTTTAATAATTTTCTACTATTAGTTTAATAAAATATAACTTGAAATTTCAAAACATATTTATGAGGTTAAGATAATAAAATGAAATTTGCCATTTTTTTTTTTTTGTTACTGAGTTTGAGAAGATAGTTGCTTTATGGAATGGATAAACCGACTATCAAGTCAACACCCATTCTGTTTTTCTTGTGTATTTTAATATTACTTAGTGCTGAGAACATTTCACATGAAAGATTAGAAAAATGGTTAGGAGTGCTTTTATGAAAAATTTTACAAGATGCCAAAATTTTCAGGAATGTAATTCTCAGATTTTTATTGAGAATGTTTATTCATGAATACTTGTTCACGTTCAACAAATACCAAAATAAGTTATAAGTATAATGAATTTTTGATTCCAAACAGGATTGGACAAGAAGTCAACTGCTTTTCCAGATCCTTAAATCCAACCACTTAGATGCAAGTAATTTCAGATCTGTGAAATAAACTTCATCTGAACGTTTGTACAAATAGTATTGTTTTCTATAACTTTCTGATTTGCTTTACTCAACAAATCCAGGAAATGACTGCTATAGCCTTTAGAATTTCTAACAACAGTTTTTTTTTTTGCCTTAAGAAGTACTTTTACTTTGTAATTTGTGTTAAAAATGCTGAGTTTACTATCAAAATTCGAGGTGAAACTTAACATCAAGTAAATAGATTTCCTAAAAACCCTAAATATTCAACAAGTGGTCGAAGTCTTAACCACAACTCAACCATTGTACTTCATTTTATATGAGAAATATAATTATAATTCTATTATAATTTAATTTAAAAAGTAAATTAAATTTTTGTTCATACAAAATCTTGTAACAGGGGGTATCAAATTGACTTTGTCACAATTGTCATCCCATCATCGAAATCTTCAAAAGCCTACTTTTATACACAGTTCTTTTTGATGCATGGACAGAAACAAAAGAAAAATCAAGTTTCCGTAAATTACTTCGCAATGCCAACATTTCAGCCTACCATATTTGGAGCATATCGGTTATAATCGAAAATTCATTTGTCTTTTACGAAATACTTTAACAACACACGTCTTTTCCTGACATGTTTGGAGAATTCGTCACGAATAGAATCTCCGTGAAAATATTGTGTGATAATAGTTAATCAAGGTGATGATGTAATGCCAACAAGTTCATCAAGATGAATGGAAGCAAATGTCTCAGGTATTTAAGTGCCCTTGAATTAGATTTTCTTTGTTGGCATTCATTTTCATAATTCTATCTTTAACATTATGTGCTGTAAACTCAATGACATTTATAATAGCGTTCGTAGTATAAAATCATCAAATGAAAATGAGGCACACTTAAAACTTCTTTAATAAACTCGTCATTACTTCATGATTAACAATGCTAGAACTTGCAGATACTTCGTAAAAATTTGCAAAAAATTTGAATAAGCACTCGGATTGAATATTTCACATTTCGTTATTGGAATACATATTCTTTGCGGTCTTCAACAGTATTTTTCTAGGTGCGAGTGATGTTAAGATGCTTTTTAACATTCCAAGCTCAACTTACATCTAGCTCTTTATACAATTTACGAAATGTTTTATCATTGATATTAAACAACACCATATTGATCATGTTTACCAAGTTTGAAAATTTCGTCCTCTATCTTTTGGCTCGATTTAATTTTTTCTTCTAATGATTGGTATCGAAAAACAATGAAGAAAGAATTGAAAAAACAAAAGTTAAAATCACATGCGCAAGCAGTCAGTGACGAGTTACTGATTCGTTAAATATATAAGTTAACATGCAATTTAGTGCCGCAAAATATGTGAATTGTCCTCAAAGAAAATTTAAAGTTGTAATAGAAACTAGCATCAACTTATAATTCATGGGTTGTAATATGAGGTATTATTTCGCCGAATATAAAATGCTGACATTAAATGTCACTGAAAAATACATTTCTTTTTCACTTTTAAAATTCTGTGTCAAATTTAGTGGGATTTCATTCTGTAATATTGCAAAAAGATTTTGTTTTTTTTAAAGACCATCGCGTATCAACTAAATTCCCACGCTATGTCTCCTAAAAACCCACCTCAAGTCATCCCGCCCACATATACACCAATGTACTTGAATAGTGATAGTGAACCTATGACAAGCTGGCAGAATCGTTAGCACATCAATTTCACCGAGGTCGACTATGCCTTTCACCCTTTCAGAATCAATAAATTAAGTATCAGTGAAACACTGGAGTCGGTGTAATCGACTAATCTCCTCCCACAAAATTTCAAACCTTGTTTCTATAGTTGAAAGTGTAGTAACGCCGTGCGCATGCGTAGTCTCACGCATGCGTGGAATTCAACAAGCAAGCTTTCCCGCTTCATTCTGTCTCTTTCTCGGTCGGCCGGCCATGAGCATGGACGTGTCAAGCAGTGTCTCCAACATTCCAGCTCTGGAGACAGGCTCTTTCTTGCTGGCCAGCGATTGAGCATGGACGTGTTTAGCTGTCTCTCACCATCTTTCGAACTTACGCTAGACAGCTCGCTTACATCTACACACCAACGTCCCAACAACAATGCTCACACACACAGAAGCTGTAACAACAAACAAGAGCTAAAGATGTATATATTAACCACCTGAATAAATGTTGTTTAAGTTGATAGTCTGGAGTTCAGCGTTCCGTTATATTCTTTAATATTATATAGGAAAGTCAGGTGTACATCTAATGATGTATAACCTACTATAACTATAAAAGGATTATTTTTATAGTGATTATAATAAAGCTTTCATTAATATTTACATTTAAGAAACTTTGAGGGTCAAGATAAATCTTGCTGCTTCACTCTGCATCAAATTTAACCGAGTAGATAGATCGGTAAGCATGTTCACAGTTTGGCTCTTTACCTTTAAGTACCCACATTTTGGCTCATCACATGATGGTCGATGTTCCTCTAGCTTTACGCAGACTGTCCATTCCATCACTTGACAGACCACCTAAGCGAGCCACCATCAGCTATATAGGGAGTGTCTTCCCGCTATGTTTTTTCAGTGAGGTGGGTCGACATGGTGGAATTCGAATCTTTGGTAGAGAGCAGTTATTCCGCAGGCAGCCTCAGCTATTCCTTCGACGCGTACGTTGTTCCTGTCCTCCAACAGAAGTTATGTCTCATATGTGTTTTTCCTGTAAAATCCAGCATACATCATCATTATGTACCATCTGCATGTTAAACCATTGTGTATGTATTCTGACCGTTCCTTCAAGATGTATTTTTTTATAGCTTTGCCGTATTAAAAAAATCAATGATTAAAGGTATGGAATTCCAGCCATGACGGAGCCGTCATTTCTTTATATTTAGGACTATAATGTTCAAAATGTGTTTTTTTTTAATAAAACTTCTGAAATTGTCTTGAGCAATGTTATTTAACATAGACACTGGGTCACAAAATGTAAATGAGGTTATCCCCGGTCGAATAGACATATGATCAAAAGACATTCAAACTGTGAACACTCCTCCTTATTCTTAAATAATATTTCCAAGACTACTGTCCTTCCCTTCTCATTTAATAGAAATTTGGTGTTCTAGCAGTTTCTAAATCCAAGCTCTTTTGTTGGCTTGTCTTCGGCTCTATACCCTGTCTAAAAACGGAAGAATATATATATACAGTTCTCTGTCTGAAAACCAAAATGACAGGATGGATCAAAGCTGGAGTGCCTTTGACGCTAGGTTCTTTTTCTCAGCAGTGATGCTGAAGAAATTCGCTTTACTACCATATGCTTCTGGGTTCAACCACATTGCATGGCACATTAGGCTTTTTACTCTTTTTGTTATTTTGTTTTTGCTATAGCTTCAAGTCAACCCAAACATTGAGAAAGAAATTAACTAGATTGTATGGAAGCTATCGGTACTTGTAATTCAAAGTGTCATGTTGACTCTGCTTGAGGATTACATTAAGGGTATGCGCATCTGTGCAGGTGGAGGATCCAAGACATTATTACTTAATCAGGAGTGAACTGGGATTAAACAACAACTACTAATTTCAGTACAGGCCCAGCAATTTTGAGAAGAGGGGAGATGATCGATTACGTCAAGACGGAGGGACAAAATGCTGATCTCAGAATGCAAAGAGCTAGAAGAGATGTCGTAAAGCATTTTGTCGGACGCGTTAAGGATTCTGCCAAACCACTTCCCTAGTAATAATTGTTTCTAACTTAGGCACAAGACCAGAAATTGCAGTACTTCGCTGATACTTCATTTTATTGAATCCAAAATGATGTAAGACATCCTAACCAAGTCGTGAAACTCACGATTTCACTTATTATCTCACGCTCTCACCTTTTCACATGCAATTTCTCACGCTTTCTCCAAAGACAAACTCCAAAAAAATTTTTAGAACCTCTGAAGACTTATCACAGTTCCGAGGTGCATTTTTAGCCTACTCATAACCACACCCTAGCAACATCTACAGTTCGCATATTTATAATATACATTTGTTCTTTCCTATCAGAAAAAAAGTAAAGAATATTACTAAAAACTCTTTAGGACTAACTGTAGATATCACGTGACATTGAATCTCAATTGCGCTTACTAAAACCGGGTCTGCTAGGAAATTTGAGAGTATTTCACTTTTTATCATTTCTCATTACTTTTTCTAGCTCCGAGTTCGAATTCTTATGATTTTTTACTTTTAAGGGTTGGTAAGTCTGGAAAGATAAATTTATCCCAGTGGGATTTGAACTCAGAACATGAAGAGACGGAAGAAATATCACAAAGCATTTTCCGACATTCTAACAATTTTGTCAATCCACCACCATAATAATAATAGTTATATTTTTTTCTAATTATTAGCACAAGACCAACGGAATTCGATTATACCTACCCCAGTTCTCAATTGGCACCTATTTTATCAACCCCAAATGGACGAAAGGCAAGGTCTATCTTGGTGGTATTTGAATTCGGACGTTAAGAGCCGGAAGAAATGTCGCTAAGCATTTTGTCCGACGTACTAACAATTCTGTCAAATAACCACCTCAATTATTGTTTCAAATTTTGGCACAAAGACAGAACCCTAACTCTTGACCCCAGTACTTCAACTGGTGTCTATTTTAACAACCCCAAAAGGACCAAAAACAAAATTGATTTCGACGGTATTTAAACCCAAAACGCAGAGCCGGAAACGCTGCTAAGCATTTTGTCTATTGTGCTAACGATTCTGCCAGCATGCCGCTTTTATAATAATAACGTCCAGATAGACATAGTGAAATGAATGCAAAAAACACTTATGAACGCCATACACTTTCTGAAAATATACCTAATCAAATAGGATATTTTGTTGTCTCAACAAGTCGCAACAACTGTCCGACTTGACTTTCCTTCATCAATTTAATGTATCTTTACAATTACCTTCTGTAATGTCTTGCTAATCTGGCATTATTGTGCTTTATAAAAGAGTCAATACAATATGTTTACCATGAAAAGACTTTAACATACATTATACACACTTATTACTTATTCCCTTTTGAAAGTAACACATGATTAATAAAGCTACGCACTGAATGGCAAACACACGATTTATAGATCCACGCACTGAATGGCAAACTGAAATTTATGTCTTAGTTGGCGAAATGAAATAAGAACCTGGCGGCAGTTGAGAGTTTCCCCTTAACGAAAAAAGGGAGATAATTTTAAAAATTTAAATCTATTTCTCGAGTTAATTTAAATGCTAAGGAGATAGTTTGATTTGTGTTTGCAGGTAAGGGAGATAACTATGGATATGTTTCAGTATATTAGACCTTATCAACATTATAAAATGTAGTCAAACCTGCAGAACATTGGGTAGAATTTTACAAATAGAAAAGTTTTTTTTTAAATGGGAGGGCACTATGATTTGTACAATTAAAATAGCAAAGTCCTTGTCATTGTTGGCGGCTTGCCTTACCGAGATGTCAGGTGATGCTCGTGAGGGTGCTCGATTGTTCCAACGCCCGTGTTAATATCGCGAGCGTGCTGCCTTGCTTCAGTAGGTTCCGTTGGACCTTATGGTGTGCAACCAACTGAAGTACTTTGTGTTGAATAGATGCTCTTTTTCTTTCTTTCTTCCTCTTTTCCCTCCTTTTTTCTTCTTTCTTTGGTCATGCTTGTGTTTTCTTCGATTTGGAATTTGTACTTTAATGTGGTTTTGTATTATATGGAAAGGGGGCGCAAAATTAGTAATTTCTCATTTCTTGCTTGAAATCATTATGTTGCAAGTATTGCATCGTCATTTGGTACTGTTGCATCATCTTCAGGAGCAAAAATTGGCCAGCATAGTTGTTGGAGTTTGGAACATAATCAGGTGACAGATACATTTTTTCGAGAAATTTTTCCTCAACTTTGACCCCATTGTAACTGAGGTTGCTAATAAAATATCTGGATAATTTTTGGTGTTTAACAATCAATATTCTTTTTGCTGTTGGATTTCAAGTCAATGTTTTCCCGCACTTATGTCTAATTTGATAATTTTCAAGTTTCAAAAAATGATATCTAAAATGGAGTAAAATGAGTTATGACTTATTTCAATAATTTCTTCACTTTACTGCATAGTGTGTAAATATATCGGGAAGGAAGCCACTCCAGCAGATCGTGAACAAGCTATAGAGAATATTTTATGTTGAGTGTTTCTTTTTTTATTTAGTCAAGTTTCGTTAACTTCATATCATGTGTCATTTTCCCTGATCCTTTGTTATTTGACCTAGATATTAATATTTCTTTAAAGCATTTCTGATCTTTCTGATATCTAAGGATGGATATTGATGTGCATGAGTCTGTTTTTAAATGTGCTCCTGAAGAATTGAAGGGGAAAATTTACCTTATCTTGGCTTACTCATTTTGCCCCAGCAAATTTGTCTTTTATATACTGAAAGAGAACTGATAATTTTCTGAAATAGTGATCAGATCATGTTATGATGTTTTTAATGCATTTAGAAAAGGTCACTTGCTTAGCTGGTATAGTTTTTGTAAGATAGTGAACATTTGTAAAAATTATATTTTATCAAAAATGCAAGAAAAACTCCTCATTCTGCCCCACCTACCTATGTATCATATACATACTTGTTATATATGTAATTATTAAATTAGTTTCGTATATAAATATAGTTTATTTGCATTTAACGTGTATGTGCATTATTATATCGTTTTGTATATCACGTTCGAAAAGTATAAATATATTTGCAATCATATTTTATCGTTAATAAATTGGAACCGAAATAAAGTTAGTGTAATCTGAAATGCTTCTTCCTAAAGTCGTCACAATAAACAGTTTTCACTATATCTAAAAGTTACTATAAACAGACGAAATCTTAGAAAGCTGGAGGCATTGAGAAAAAAAAAAGACTATCTGTAAATTCTTATGTAATTAGGCGGCATTAATCATTGCCGTTATTTGAGCACGGTAGATAACTCCGGATATGTTGCATGACCACCCTCAGTGAAGTATAAACATCACCGGATTTGCCTAATTTTCTAATGCTCTCTGCATTAAGTATATTCAACTTGATGTTTTTTTTTTTGCGCTGATAGTATTTCTATGTAATTTATTCACTTAGCAAATCCTAGTTTTTTGGAGGGTTTTTTTTCGCTTACTAGTGTATATTTTTGTACATCTATTTAGCGAATTATCCATCACTATTTCGACAGAGTGAACTCCATACTTCCCTGAGGATATCTATAAGATTGGAACATATCCAGAGTTTTCTCCGGTACTTGTCGAAAGAATTCAAATAATATTAGTCAATGTTGTTTTCTCCCTCACTATATACTTATAGTTTATAATGTGCCTGTTTTTTAATCTAAAAGTAAAAGTAACGGGATGTTAAATAAATAAATTCGAGCCAGCCGTCACTTGCGAATGAGTATGGCTTGCCAACATGTATCATGCCTTCGTTGATAGTTTTAGGTGTCTATGGAGGAGCGAGCAGATTTAGACCTCGACTCTCACCTTTTGGTAAATAGGGGGAGAATACCCGTACGCAGCTGTTTTTTTAAGACACATCGCATTGTTCGGTCCAGGAACTGAACCGGTGACATTAGAATTATGACCCGGACATCCTATACACGAGAATACGCGCTGCAAAAACAGGAAATAAATGCCAGCTGAGTTCGAGAGTTAACTCCCTTGAACCATGTATTTGCTAGCTTTGTACAAGAGTTGGTTATGGATGACAACGTTGAAACAGAATCTTTTTTGGACGATCTTTATGATTTTGCAAATGAAGAACCTGTTATTAATACCAAACGCCAGACATGTAGCCGGTGTTGGTTAGTAAACAAGCATTTAAATCACAATACTCATGTTTAAACAATCGGCTCCACGCTTTGATTGTTACTAGTGTTAACAATTCACAATTAATTTTGTAGTCAGTTTCACATTGATTAATATTAAGCGCAGTATCTAATTTTTATTAGTTCTTTCGAACCTCTGTTTATTGTTTTTAGAAATAGCATTTTGACTAGTTATTTGTAAATTCATGCTTGAGACCTAACACTTCATCACATGTCTTTCACGAGAATATTAACAAAACTTGCTCAGCGTGCACTTCAAAAATTATCTATTTCCTGCTCTTTCTTGAGAATATTAACTAAATTCGCTCAACGTGTAGGTCAACAAATTATGTATCCTAAACGAAAGTAGTTATATCTCTGTCGACAAACGACATTATCATGTTATTTCCTTTGTCGCTCTAACTCTTAGAAAGTTTATATAAGCATACTACTTTTATGTCTCTTAAATTAATAAGAGGGAAAATTTAATATAAAGCTCATTTGCCTAATTCTTATTGTTAATCAACGTGATTAAATTGTTATTATCGTAAATTGTTTGCTTCTTTGAATTACTGCACACCGATTAGTTTTATCCTTCATTGGACTTCCTTATAAAGATCGTTCGTCGCTATAGTAATGAGTTAAATAGTATAAAGTTATATTATATATATATATATATATATGGCTACATAATATAGATATTATTTTGTTTGTATTCAAAAATTACTTGCGTTTCATCACTTCCATCTGATTAAGCCGTTGTACACGTCAAGATAAACGGAAGTGAAACGATTCTAGACGAGATTAAAATACACACGATATTCAAATCAGTGCGAATTTCTATTGGAAAAACTATTGCTAATAACTTGTATCACAAACATTTATCATTTTGTTTTAATGCTATAAAGAAATATCAGTTGAGAAGTTAGGAATAATAACTTTAAAATAGTGATTATATATATATATAAACCCATAAAACGTTACTCTTTACTCTGTTACTTGTTTCAGTCATTTGACTGTGGCCATGCTGGAGCACCGCCTTTAGTCGAGCAAATCGACCCCAGGACTTATTCTTTGTAAGCCTAGTACTTATTCTATCGGTCTCTTTTGCCGAACCGCTAAGTTACGGGGACGTAAACACACCAGCATCGGTTGTCAAGCGATGTTGGGGGGGGGAGACAAACATACACACACACACACACACACACATATATATATATATACATGTATATGACGGGTTTCTTTCAGTTTCCGTCTACCAAATCCACTCACAAGGCTTTGGTCGGTCTGAGGCTATAGTAGAAGACACTTGCCCAAGATGCCATGCAGTGGGACTGAACCTGGAACCATGTGGTTGGTAAGCAAGCTTCTTACCACACAGTCACTCCTACGCCTATTTGGATACAATTAATTACAAAGTACAGATTAAATCATACCTCTTTATTTGATATTCTGTTGTAAAATGCAGGTTAAAAGCTGAATAGTAGAATGAAGAGGACATTTTAAATTTTACAGTGCATACTGTTGGATCAAACATTTGTTAATGATCAGATTTTTGTTGAGAATAATTACTGACAACTGAAGCAAAAAAGATGATAGCCTGATATAACACCATCAACTGGCTACTTTTGAGTACCTTTTGTGAAATTCACTCACTTGTCAGCCCTCAGTTTGAGTGTCAAAAAGACTACTCTCAGTGTTGCCATTTATTTTAAGAGGTTACTGGGAGAAATTTTGCATGGCCCAAATGTATGTACCAGGGTAACACCTTTAAATGCTATCTAATCATATACCTTGTTCTCTTTCACTTGTAATTGGTCTCCTCCCCAACAACAATGAATTTTGTGAGGCTCACCTCAAAATACTGATTTCCAACTTGGCTAAGGACAAATGCAGATGATTTTGCTGTTAAAAGTTTAACAAAATCTATGAAAAAAAAAAGTTTGAAAATCATCCTTTGGACAATTTCCCATCCTCCACACCAATATCTGTAAACTATAGTCCAATCATAGACCAACCACACAATCCTAGTAACATCAAAACCATACTACATTTCTTGTCCCCTATCTCTAATCTGTATTTTCTTTCCACTTAATACTATATTGTAATATCATTATCATCATACCATTTCGAGCATGGCTATTGATCGTTACCAACGTCACCTCCCTGGCACGTGAAGAGACATTTGAGCGAGATCATTGCCAGTGCCGCTGGACTGGCTCCTGTGCAGGTGGCACGTAAAATACACCATTTTGAGCATGGCCGTCGCCAGTACCACTTGACTGGCACGTAAAAGCACCCACAAGACTCTCTGAGTGGTTGGCATTAGGAAAGGCATCCAGCTGTAGAAACTCTGCCAAATCAGATTGGAGCCTGGTGTCGCCTCCTGGTCCACCAGTCCTCAGTCAAATCATCCAACCCATGCTAGCATGGAAAGCAAACATTAAATGACGATGATGATGTTAAAATGAAGATGATGATCATCATCATCATCTTCATTTTAACATCTATTTTTCCAAGCTTACATGGTTTGGATGGAATTCATTAAGATAGATTTTCTACAACCATATGCCCTTCCTGTTGCCAACTCTTGCCTCTCCAAGCAAAGTAATATTCCCCCATGGCAAAACCTGTTTCTATAGAAGATTGGAAATGAAACATACTGCTTGTATGAGAGTAATTTTTGATTTCAACCATTGTGATGTCAAGACTAGGAAAGACACACATACCTTCCGTCCCCATCCCATATATATATATATATATATATATATATATATATATATATATATATATATATATATATATATACACACACACACACATAATATGTGTATGTATGTAATCAATAGCTTTCTTTCACCTTTTGTCTACTGACAAGGCTTTGGTTGGCTTAAAGCTATTGTAGAAGGCACTTACCCAATGTCCTGCACAGTGGGACTGAACCTGAAACTACATGGTTGGGAAGCAAACTTCTTAACTACACAACCATGCCTGTACTTTTTAAAGGATACTTATCATCTCCAATAACCACAAGGGAGCTTCTATATAATCACTAGACTTGCTAGAAATAACAGTCAAATAGCTCATCTCACATTTGTCTTAAAAAGGAAGTATGACTGAATAAGGAACAGAATAGTTATAACAAGAATGGCTTATAGAACAGTTATTTAATGTCTTATAGAATAGTTATAACAACAATGCATACAAGTTAAGCTCTCTCTCTCTCTCTCTCTCTCTGTTGCTTCTAGCACAGAAGCTGAAGCTTTAGCCATCCTGAATTGTCTGACCCTCACCTACTGATATCCCTGACCAACTCTTGAAGCATTCTTGACATCTACCATCGCTGTTTCTTCTTCCATTGTATCTGATTAGTATCCAATCAAAGCAGCTTTCTCATATCATCTGCCTTCTAAATAACCCTTGTCCCCTAAAACTTTCATGTCAGATAACTTTGGTTTAACATGTCCTTCTTTCCTGGCTATGCATCATTTACATGTAACATAGACTCCACACACCAAATTCAGACATCTCCTTGAATAGAAACCTTGAAAGCATCTTCCTATGAAGATAGGTCAGTCTTTCAACATTTAAAAAAAAATATAAATCCTTATTTCGAGAAAACATCACATTACACCAAATATGACATCAATTGGAACAGAAATTGAAGAAATTGAAAAGTGGCAGTCAACCAGAAAAGATCCTACTTTGCTCCTCAAAGCTGGTTGGATTCTTATCACATTCACTCAGGCATTCCCAACTCATTTGTCTCTCTTTCTCTCATCACCCTTGTTGTATCCAACCACCCAAGCCTTACACTAACCACTTTGCTCAGTTCTTCCTTCCCAGAACATTGGCCCTTTTGAATTCCATTCTTGCTTGTGTCTTTCCAGTAAATGGTGATGATGATATTGATGACAGATGAGAATGGTACAACTCTGTTGAACAAAGATTCATCAAGCAAATTTTCATCAAATGGCTTTTTATCTAAACAACTTTTTATTAAAGTTGTTGTTTATAAAATGATAACATTTTATTGAACAAATTTTCATCAACTGACTTTATTGCACCAATCTCTTACCAAAATGACTTTTTATCCAGCCTTGAAACAACTTTCTATAAAATATTTTTGTAAATATATTATTTTGTTGAATAATTCATCAATGGAACAATTTGAATATAGAATAATTTTTATTATAAAATATGTGCTATAGATTGTAGATATCTTTTTTAAATATATTATTTTGTAAAATAGAGTTTTATGTATAGAATACTTTGTTGATAATAATCAGTTATTTTCAACCAATTAAAAGTAGATCATTAACTGACCGAAAATACTTAAAAAAGAAAAAAATGATTTCAAATTTTGGCTCAAGGCCAGCAATTTCTAGTGGGAGGGTAAGTTGATTTCATTGACCCTAGTAATCAGCTGATATTTATTTTATTGACTCCAAAAGGATGAAAAGCAAAGTCGACCTCTGGGATTTGAACTCAGAGTGTGAAGAGCCAAAAGATATGCCACTAAGCACTGATATTGTGCAATTTTTGTTAGTAAAATCTATGTATCCATACATAGCATTTAAATTTTTTTTGTTAGTGATTCATCCAGAATTGTTTGTATATTCTTTAGCCGTCCTGTGACAGTCTGCTGGTGCCCGTATCTCCCACGAGAACCAATTCAACTTTCTACCACAGTTTATATTCTTCAACATCCATTTGAGGTATACAAACTTTTGACATATATTTGATTTTTTCCAAATATTTTCTCACTAAAAATATATAATCCCAAAATTAACTCTTCTTGAAAGCAAATGTATGGAATTACACTATTCTTGTAAAATAAAACACAGTGTGTCTCATATAGTATCAGGATTAGGAAGTTATACTAATGGCATAAAAAGTCCTGCTACTCCTTTCAAATACATTGTAATTTAGTTTCAGGAATCAATAAACTTTTCTACATAGAAATAAACAAATACATTGGTGATATCTAAGAGATGCTGGCATGGTTGTGTGATCAAAAATTTTGCTTCCCAATCACATGGTTTCAGGTTCAGTTCTACTGTGTGGTACCTTGGGCAAGTGTCTTCTACTAAAATCATTGGGCCAACCAAAGCCTTGTGAGTGGATGATAGACGGTACAGTCAGCTCTTGTCATTGTATTGTCATTGTTAAGCATGCCTGGTGAATATGTCATTCACTTTGTTACCACATGGTCTTATTGTGTGGCATCTTTATCTTACCTGCACTAGCATGGTTTACTGAATGAATGGACAAACAAACTATGGCAGAGTTTTATCATCATCATTATCATTTAATGTCTTTTTTCCATGCTAGCAAGAATTGGACAGTTTGACAGGAGCTGGCAAACTGGAGGGTTGCACCAGATTCCAGTCATCAGTTTTGGCATGGTTTCTACAGCTGGATGCCCTTCTTAATGTCAACCACTTTACATAGTGTACTGGATGCTTTTTACATGGGTCTAGCACAGGTCCATTTTTACATAGCGCTGGCACAGATGCTCTTTATGTGATGCCAACATAGGTACTCTTTTCATTTCTCTGGTATGAGTGGCCTTTTTGTGGCACTAAGTTAAGAAAACTTTAAAATAAAGAACTATAAAACTGTTAAAAAAGCAGTTTATTGTGCTTGAGTTTAAAGTTTTCTTCTTCCTTTCGGAGTATAGGCCACTTATAATTGAATTCCATGTCACATAATTTTTCGCTTCTGTACTTATACTCTGCCATGAATGTCCCCCTTTCTCTAGTTCCTTTTGTGTTGATCTACGCCACGAGTTCTTAGGCTTACCCATCTTTCTATATCCATCCGGATTCCACTGTAAAGCACTTTTCGCTACATTTGGTGTGTCCTTTCTAATTGTGCTACCAATCCACTTCCACTTTTTCTTAAATATTTGCTCCTTAATCGAAACTTGATTCGTTCTTTGCCATAGCTCCATATTGCTTATGTGTTCAGGCCATAAGTTTTCTTAACTTGAAAAAGTATTGATGGGAAATATTTTGTATTGAACTTGATTTAAATATTTTGTTCTCACATGACTTCTAATTACTCCTTCAAAATTGTTTCCTAATCTACATAATGATCAGATTTCTCTGGAGTGAATGTAATTATTTTAAGTCATTTATTTTAAAATTTTGTAGGATAACCAATGTCTGCGTACTGTTCCTATGTTGTATCACAGCCTTCCACCTGGAAAATGCCATATTATTCGTGGTAAAAGGTTCTCGCCTGAAAAGTAAGTAATATATTTTTTCCAATAGTACTTATAGCGATAATCATTGTTTGGAGACAAAGTCATGAGTTCAAAGCCTACTACAGCTGTTATAATTTTGTACAAGGCACACTGCTCTGCTTGTTTTGAGTTTTCACTCTTACTTCTCAGGTGAGTGGTTAATAGTAAAAAGAACATCTAGCTGTATAAATTTTTAGAAATCATTCCAGCTGTGCTTGAGTGGTAAATGTGTGTAAAAAGCAATGAAAGTTACAAGCAAAAACAGCTGAATTCTTACCTTGGGAAATTTGTTAGAAGTCACTTAAAGAAGAAAGAGCAAAGAAATTACTAAAGTCTGTGGTAGATATGAGTAGCTGTAAGCTGTGAGAAAAATTGTGTACAGTATACCAGTAATATTGGTTTCAAATTTCTGCACAAGGCCTGCAATTTCGAAGGACAGGGCAAGTCACTTAGACCAACCCCAGTACTCAGCTGAAACTTATTTTATCAACATCCGAAAGGACGCAAGGCAAAGTTGACCTTGTTGAAATTTGGACTCTGAACATAAAGAGGGATGAAGTGCTGCTAAACATTTTGCCCAGCATGTTAACGATTCTGCCAGTTTGCCACCTTATATACAGGTAATATTTCACAGACAAATATAATTTATTTTGATTTATTGCTATTCTGCATTTCTAATACTATTTTTAAAATTTTTATTATTTTGATATTATTGCTTAGATACCCAGAATTGGCAGCTTTAATGAAGGATCCTAATACTATACTACTCTACCCTGGATCTGATGCTATTGATATAATGGATCTTCCGAGCTGTCAAGGAACAGGATATAATCTAGTGCTGCTGGATGGTACCTGGTCACAGGCACGTGGCCTTTTTCATCAGAATCTTATGATGAAGTGGCCACAAAAGGTTAGCAAAAATTTCTTTTTACTGTGCTCAAGTGTTTAATGATTAGTTTTCAATGGAAATATAATAAGTATCAGCATTCACAAGTTAAAAGGAAAGAAATATGATTTTGAATCTAGAGAACTTTTATCAGTGCCATCAAAAAACATTTTACTTCTTTTTATTTTAATAACATAACTAATTAAATCACTTAATTATTATTATACATAGTAATAATTAAGTTACTCGAATTTAATATATAGTGACATTTATTCTTTATTAATAATTTAAAATTTTAAATAACTGTTTTTGTATTTCTCCAAGGAGTTATCTAAAGATATTTTAAGGTGGACTGTTTTCATATCAGCATTAATCTTATATATACGTTTTTATCTTATTTTTGTATCTTGAAAATAAAGCTTCTCAATTAACTCATTTACTTTCATAATAAATTAATCTTTTAAGAATATAGTTAGTTGTTCCCTCCATTACTCTTCAGCACTGCTGTGACTATGCTGGGAGCAACCTGATTTCATTTTCATTAAAGTCCAAGTTTGTTACATTGTTCTAATGAGAAAACCCTGTTTTACTTCTTGTCACTTCTAGGTTCAGATTAAAAGTGGTATGATTAGCAAATATGTCATTCGAACTCAACCAACTGATGTGTGTCTATCAACTCTAGAGTCTGCTGCTGTTGCATTATCTTACCTTGAAAAGAAACCATATCTTGTTGAAGTAAGACAACTCTTCTTGTCCTTTCTAATTATTTCATCTTATTACGCCTTCCATGCGACAACTTGAAGTGACCTCTAGATATTCACTTTATTATTTGTTCTCTATCTCTTGTTAGCTGCTTTGAATGAAGTTTTGAAACTCCACTAATGTTCAATAGACAATGATCAATAACTAACCAACTTGTGGAGCAACATTAAACAAGTTTTTTAACCTTTTTACTCAGTACAATTTTGTTTTTAGCATTTTATCCATTTTGTTTCTTATTTGATTCCTTCTGTAAAAGATGTTATCCAAAACATTGTAACTATTACATCATTCTTGTCGCATAAAATTTATTAGAATATCATTGCAAAAAGAATTCTTCACTTGAATTAAATTAATGTTTTTGTGTTTTTTTAACAGACTCTTACAAAACCTTTGGAAGCTTTATGCCAGTTCCAGTTGAATCATGGTGCTCAGAAACATCAGAGTAAAGAATATCTGATTAAAAACGGACTTTATAGAAAAAAAATTAAATCTTCTTGGTTGAAAAAACTTAATGTCAGCTGAGAATTGCCTTAGTTGTTTTCAGTTCTCAAAGTTCCTGTCTTGATAATTTGGGTTTCAATATATTTATTTTCAAAGTGAACATCTTTCAAATAAGAAAGAAACCAATTTTATTTTTGAGAATATAGTTTATTTTTATCAGTTTATTTAAGTACTATTATAAGTTTTGTTTTTGAATTGTTGCTGAAGTTCTCTATAAATTCTTTTGTTTGTTATCTGTAAAGTCAGAATTTTATGAAAAAACTTGGAACATTTATACATTACAGCATCAATTCTGTGTGAAGATTTCATGGTTCTAATTGTTGATAAATAAATAATTTAAAAACGAAGGGAAAATGCTTGAAATCCTGTCTTTATTTTTGTGATTTATTAAGAAACTTCATCATTCCACGGTGGTGCACCAGCATGACCGCAGCCACTTGACTGAAACACATACAAAAAAAAAAAAAATTCCTTTCAATACCATGTAATAGTTAAGAGTTTTTACAAGTCATCCAATTTTACACACATACATGTTCAACATCAGCAGCACTCAGATCTACACTCATCACCATTATATGGTAGAGCAACATCTTCAACTTCTAATAAAAAAGATGCTTTGTAGTCTTATCCTGTCTGAAATAGTAACCAAATGTCCTTCAAATCGTACTCCCCCCCCCCCCCCCGCACACTTCCATCTTAAAAAAGAAAAGTCACATTTGATAATACAATCCTTTATACACAGTATTTGGAATGTTTTAGATCATAGATTTGCTCAATCTTGTCACACTTGATAGCATATATTGACTCAAACCTCTTCAATCATTATTCTGTCAACATAGTTATTCTTTCCACAATTTCTTTTACAAATTAACAACTTAATAGCTGTTAATTTATCTCCCTTATTTCTTCAAAACAAATGCTACAATTTTCTTCCTTTACTCACACAACTTCAATATATACCAGTCATGCACATCCTCTATGAACATGAGAAATTGACATTTAAACTCAACAAAATTAAAAAATAATCGTATACATCCCATAAAACATCCATAACAAACGTCCTTATTAACTAAAACTGTCATCATAATCCCAACAGACTTCTGGACTTACAATTTCTAATATCTTGACAATACAGACAAGGACGGAAAGTAAAGCTGACTTTTTCACCCTTCTCTTCCCCTATTTCTCATTTAGACATTATGGAAGCATTAAACTTTGTTGCTGATTGTGGTTTGCAGGTCTATCTGTGAATTCTGGCAAGTCCTAGATTCTGTGTTGATTGATAAAAGAGAAATGAATGTGGGATTTCAACTCTGAAGGTTGAAAAAACTGCAGTTTTTCTGATGCTTTCCCAACCGCATAGTTCCAGGTTCAGTCCCATTGTGTGACACCTTAGGCAAGTGTCTTCTACAAAGCCCCTGGGCCGACCGAAGCCTTGTGAGTGGATTAAGTAGACGGAAACTGAAAGAAGACGTCGTGTGTGTGTGTATTCTCGCCACAGCTTGACAACCGATGTTGGTTTGTTTACGTCCCCGAAACCAGCGGTTCGGCGAAAGTGACTGATAGAATAATTATCAAGCACCCATTCCTCTGTCCTTATTGCCTCTGTGGAGTGCTTTATTGCTTCCTCCTCCGTTGTGAAGCGCACCTCCACAGTGGCGTATCTCCTCCCTATACTGATTACATGATCGTATAGCGTGTTTATGTGTTTAAAGTTTGAGAACTGTATGCATCTGAGGGGGAGAAGGTTTGAGTTTCTATTTAATGTTGTCTTCCGTGCGCGCAACGACCGGAAGTTGTGGCGGACTAGTATCGAAAGATCGCCCTGCCTTGTCTATCGAGGATGACATTATTTAGTAGGTTATCATTTTTCAAGATGACCAAATATCATTCAATGGATATTTAGCAAAATCAGCTCAACTTCTCCATCGTAATAGGTATAAGATCTCTACCACAGCAAGGCCGGTAATTCTTGCGAAAAGATAATTTTGTGGACATGCGCATTGTGTAATATTGAGACACATGGAGTAAGATGGCTGAAATGGAGCAAGCTGTTGAAAACAGAGAGAACAGTGATTCCGAAATGGATGATATGGAGACAGAAGATAATAATGTCGAAGATAAGGAAGAGGAAGAATTAGAATTTGATGACACTGCTTACGTCATGTATCATCAAGCAAACTTAGGTATATTATTTATTTGATTTTAGCGATTTGCTTTTTTTAATAAATGTTTTTAACGCTTGCAAAACAACATTTTATGTAATTATTAATTGATCGTATATAATTTAAAATCTGTCGCCTTTATATGTCCCTAAATCGAAAGCTTTAAGCACATGTAAGTGCCAGATATCGAAGATCGTCCTGAATTTGAACTTAGATACAAGCTTATAATCCTGGCGTTTCACTAACTTCAGCCACCAGTTAACTTTCGTTTAATACATTTATAGTGCAGATCTAGTTAGATTTTGTCTGTCACATCTGTTCTTAAAACTTCAACTATGTTCTTTATCGAATATTACTTTCCGTGTTTACTGAAAGTCTATCACCGTTCGTTGCCTTTTTGTTTTTGTTTAGGCTCACCGTGTCTCAGTTTTGATGTCTTGTTGGATGATCTTGGTGACGATAGAGAAGAATTTCCTCTTACACTAAGTCTTGTGGCTGGAAGTCAGTCCCCAAAGGACCATAACGACATTATTACTGTGATGAAAATGAGCAATTTACAGCGTATTAAGCATAAAACAGCCGATGATAGTGATTCGGATTCTTCAGAGAGCGAAGATGAAGATGATAAACCTGATCTAGAAACTACCACTCTCAATCATCCGGGATGTGTTAATCGAATTAGGGTAAGTATGATCTCTTATATTTTAATTTTATGGTGGAGATGGAGTATATGTAATCTGGGTATACCCCCCCCCCCCTTTTAAATTTTGTTTTTTTACGGAATCCCACGTTTTAGGCTATGGAGATTCCGATTCTGAAAAAATTTTTTCAAAAATCTCAATTTCAAAATTTCGACCCCCCCCCCCGGTTTTATATAGATCCACAGGGTAAACCTAACCCTAACTCAAACCCTAACCCTAACACTAGTTTTGTGAGATTTGGGTGTTATTTCTAGCATGTAAATAGCCTGCTTGGTGGGGGGGGGGGATTGAAATTTTTCAAAAATTTTTTTTTCAGAATCGGAATCTCCATAGCCTAAAACGTGGGATTCCGTAAAAAAAAAATTAATAAATAAGGGGGGGAAAGGTTCAGATTACATATAGTCCATCTCTACCAATTTTATAAATGATGTCTGGGGGGTTAACAAAAATGTTATATAGAAATAATACATTTCTAAATCTCTCAGAGAGATTTATACAGTAGCAGCACAATAAAGTGATGATATGTTGTCAACTCAATGTGACAGTCCCATGAAAGGAAAGAATGCTACTGCTATTTAGCCCTAGGAAACACCGTTTCCTGTTGGCCAACATGGGACTGTCACATTAGGTTGACAACATACCTTCACTTTAAAAATGTTATATGTTTAATATATTAATGGAAGATGTCTCTTTCTAGTCTAAGAGAGTCTTACATTTTCTGTTTTAAGTATACTATTGCAGCTGAAAGTACTCTTGTAGTCTGATGTTATGTGTAGGGGATACAACAGATTCATAGGAGTGGAGGTGAAAAAAAGGACTAAAACTAACACCTAGAAGAGGGCCTGTTTACACTTTCTGTCTGTTGTTAGGGAAAACAAATAGGATTGAAGACAAGTTTAATATAACTGTTTCATCTGCTGGAGATGCAAGTGTGATATCTTTTGTGACTGGATGCCCTTCCTAACACCAATCACTTTATAAAGTTTACTGGGTGGTTTTCTTTTTGCGACTCCCAGCATTAGTGAAGCTCTCTCAAGTGAATGGGATTGTAGTAGAGGTGTAAGTGGTTTTATGCTAGGTGTCTTGCTATAGAAAAGATACATGGCCACTCTGCATCATATAGGATAGGGTGAAAGTAGCTGGAAAGATAAAAATGTTAGTGACAAGGTGTCAGAGCATACTCTCAAGATGAGTATAAGAGAGGATATGAGCTGAGAATTTGGATGAATAAGTTCACAGGAGTGTGAGATGAGATTGATAAGTGGTTAGAGATGGGGGTAGATGTTCACATAATGAATGATATGTGGTCAGTGGTAAATATCAGTATTGGGTAGATGGTAAAAGAAATAGTAAGGAGTGTGTGATAAGCACAGAAATGGTGGAGAGCAGCAGTATAATAAACTTGTAGATAGATCAGAAAATGGAGATGATGTGCAAGGTAGAGAGAGAGACGTACAGGAACAGTGATGGAAATCAGAGATATGCAGTAGTGACTGGAGATACAAAAGGGTGTTAAAGATGAGATATGGCGGTCCTAAGATGTAACTCAGAGGAGAAGAGATACCTGGTGACACAGGAAAAATTAATTAGTAGAAAATTAAGTGGGAGGGGATGGTATTAAAAGAATTAGTTGCAGAGAGGTGAGGTAATTACTAACATAAAGGAGAAATATTTTCAGATTCTGTTGTTATATGATTACAGCAGCTGAATAGTATTATTAGGAGAGTGATGGAGGACTGGGTGTTAGAAAGATGAGAAGTGGGGAAAGCATAACAGAAACAGATTGGGTGCAGAGGAAGGGCCCAACAAATGTATAAACATAAGCCTAATGCTTCAGGATGTCATTTTTACTGTGACAGACAGGCCTTATCAAACACATTGAAATGCCAATTGTGTTGGTCTTTTATCATCTTCACCATACAATCAACCTTCATTTTACTTTGTAATATGTCTTTCTGGGTCATTGTCAATCATCATCAAGGTGATCTGCAAAATGGTCTCATAGAATTGATCTTCCTGAGTGCATCTGAGATATTATGTTGGTTTGAATATGTAATGTGAACAATTGACATAACTAGGTGATAGTGCCTTGAATTGCTAGTGTAAAAAAACTCCATATTGGAGGCAGGTTACAGAATTGTTGAGATATACTAGGGATTAGAGACGAGCTTATATGATGAAAATTTGCAAAGATGCATTACCGACCTATCCATTTCATTTTAGCATGTTTAAATGATTATGACAATGATGATGATGATGTTGATTCGGTCAGTATATAAACTTTCTATGTAGTTATATAATGGAGTATTTGTTTCCTTTCAGGCAACAGAGATAAACAACAAGAAGTATGCTGCCACTTGGTCAATGAATGGAAAAGTATATATATGGGATTTATCTAAACCATATGAAGCCATCAATGATACAGAGAAATTGAGCTACTATATCAGGAATTGTTTATCTCCAGATCCAATTTTCAATTTTTCTGGTCACCATGTAGAAGGATATGCTTTAGATTGGTCTAGAATCACTCCCGGTAAATTCTTAGTTATTATCTTTTAAAATGCTGCCACTACACCAGTTAGTGCTTGTGCACCTGTTAGAATTTAAACAGAAAAGTTGTTTTAACTTAGAGCCCTTTATACATCTAATTTTTATATGAAATAGAATTATCATTATTGCTATAAGATTATAAAGTATGCATCTATCTCAAACAAATATATGAATACCTATCTAAGTTTCATCTTCCTGGGCTCACCTTCAAGACAGACTAGATAGAACTGATAATATGATCAAGTAAAAGCGTTCAAATATAAGTAAGAAATTCAGAGATAGACAATGCTGAATTATGTTCATGATAGGAAATTGTGCCCACCTTCATAAAAGTATATTTTATTGGTTTATGTATTTAGTTACCAGTCTTTTATCTTTTACTTGTTTCAGTTATTAGATTGTGGCCATGCTTGGGCACCACCTTGAAGAATTTTTAGTCAAATTAATCAAACTCTAGTACTTATTCTTTGTTAAGTCGGGTTCTATTGGTCACTTTTGCTGAGCTGCTAAGTTACAGGAACATTAACACACCAACACTGGTTGTCGAGTGGTGGAGGGTGGGGAAACAAATGCAGGTACAAAAATATATGTATAAATGATGGGCTTCTTTCAGTTTCTGTCTCCAAATCCACTTACAAGGCTTTGGTTGGCCTGAGGCTATAGTAGAAGACACTCAACCAGAGCCTGGTGTAGCCATCTGGTTTCACCAGTCCTCAGTCAAATCGTCCAACCCGTGCTAGCATGGAAAGCGGACGTTAAACGACAATGATGATGATATACATACACAGTTCCTATCTACCAAATCCAGTCACAAGGCTTTGGTTTGCCCAGGGCTATAGAAAACACTTGCCCAAGGTGCTATGCAGTAGAACTGAACCTGGAACCATATGACTGGGAAGCAAGCTTCTTACCACATAGATGTGCCTACACTTGTTATTTATAACTTCCCACATGCAATTTTAGTGTATAAAAACATCCATATTAATGCTTAATATTAAAATATAGTTGATTCAAGTAAAGGGAGAAATATACTTTCTGCTCCTGTCTTTAATGATCAGATCTACAATTAGAATTTATGTAGCAGCTATTATTGGTAGAGTAAGTTGTAGTTTGTCCGTCTTATATTAGTAATTAGTTTCATAATTTTCAGTTTTGTACCTTAAGACATAAACCACATTAATTACATTTATATGTTTGTTCATTTTCAGGCCAGTTAGCATCAGGTGATTGCAACAAAAATATTTACCTTTGGAAGCTAAAATCTGATTCTAGTTGGTGTGTTGAACCAAATCCCTACAGCAGCCACTCAGACTCTGTAGAAGACATCCAGTGGTCACCCACAGAAGCCAATGTGAGTTTCTTGATGAAAATATATACTCAGTAGAATTCTATAGTCTCTTCATTGGATAGAAATGATCATTATTGATTTAAAGGTTGTGTCACTGGAAGAGAAAAATTTAAATGATTGAATGTGTATTTGTGTTCAGTATAACAACTGAGTGATTGAAGATTTGGATTCCTAAACGATGTCTGTTAGAACTTCACTTTTGCTAATAATTTTAGGACGCAAGCATGAATGTGTGGTTAAGTATTCTTCACAGTCATGTGATGCCAGACTTGCTCCCTCCATATCACATCTTGGCCAACTGTATTCTACCATATCCTCAGTTTAATAGAACTCTTGTGTGCTTGAAGATATATATATGTATGTGTGTGTGTATGTATGTCACACGTATGTACATGTGTGACTGAAAATCAATTAAGGTTGTTAATCATTTCTGCAGTCTATGGAGGAATGGGTAAATTTGACGTATTTGTATGTGTATAATATAAGTTTACATACAAGTTTGTATGTACATGTGTGTGTGCAGGTGTGGCTTGTGTGGTAAGTAGTTTGCTTCTCAACCTGGTTCTGGGTTCAACCCCACTGCATGGCATTATATGTATATGTGTGTTTGTATTTGTAAGGCTGCAACTAGTGGCTTTGCTTATTTGATATCTTCTGTCAGCACATCATCTGCTAGCTTTGTGCTTTCAAATTCCCCTGGAATTATAACTTCCCTTGAGAAACCGTTAAGGGTTGGCATCCCCATCTAATCCTTGCTAGCATGGTAAAATAGACATTAATCAAATCAACAACATACATACACATACCACACACATGCCAGAATGAGGTTCCAGATTCAGTTCTACCACATGACATCTTGGGCAAGTGTCTGTAGCATAGCTTTAGACTACCTGAAGCCTTATCTGTGAAACTGGGTAAGAAAACTGTAGGAGCCTATCGGGTAGTCTGTACCTGTAATTTAAAGATCTGGCCTTGTCATACCACTACCAGATATAATAAGTTGTACACAGTGATGTTCAAATGTAAAACATCCTTAAGATTTATCCAAGTGTCTGTTTTGCTATTTGCTTTGATTAAAATGCTGTAGTTGAAGTATTAAGAACTGTCCCCAGTAAGTGTTGTACATTTAAAGATAATGAATGTATTGTTATCATCATTATTCAATGTCCACTTTTCCATGCTTGCATGGGTCAGATGAAATTTGTTGAAACAGGTTTTCTATGACCAGATGCTGTTCCTGTTACCAACTCTCACCCGTTTCCAAGTCCAGATATATTTTGCATGGAAGACTGGAAACTGACAATATCGCTTATATGAAGGCGGTCCTTGTTCACTACCAACATGTGATGTCAAGATGCATCATCTAACGTCTGCTTTCCATGCTGGCATGGGTTAGACGGTTTGACTGAAACTGGTAAGACAGAGGGCTGCACCAAGTTCCAGTCTGATGCCCTTCCTAACGCCACTGGACTGGCTCCTGTGCAGGTGGCACGTAAAAAACACCATTTTGAGTGTGGCCGTTGCCAGTACCGCCTGGCTGGCCCTCGTGCTGTTGGCACATAAAAGCACTCACTATACTCTCGGAGTGGTTGGCATTAGGAAGGACATCCAGCTGTAGAAACTCTGCCAGATCAGATTGGAGACTGGTGCAGCCATCTGGTTCGCCAGTCCTCAATCAAATTGTCCAACTCATGCTAGCATGGAAAGCGGACGTTAAACGGTGATGATGATGATGATATATATATATATATATATATATATATATATATATATACATATATATATATATTCAGTTTCCATCTACCAAATCCACTCACAAGGCTTTGGTTTGCCCAGAATATAAAAAATACTTGCCCAAGGTGCCATGCAGTGGGACTGAACCCCAAACCACATGATTGGGAAGCAAGCTTCTTAACCACACAGCCATCCTACATCTATATTTACCTGGAAATCAACTGAGAAGTAGGTATAGAATAAATAAACACGTAAATAACTTTTGTTGACAAAAATAAACACTGCATGTTTGTCCTCAATACACTGCAATATATTATGTTTTTTTTTTTTTGCATCTTGTTAAAGGTATTTGCTTCATGTTCTGTTGATAAAAGTATCAAAGTTTGGGATGCAAGAACATCACCAGCCAAGGCTTGTATGCTGACATGTTCCGGTGCTCATGAAGCTGATGTTAATGTGATCCACTGGAATCGAAATGATCCTTTCTTAGTGTCTGGAGGGGATGATGGAGTTATAAAGATTTGGGATCTGCGCCAATTTCAAGTAAGTAAAATGGGAATTGAATAGTTCTGAAGAATTGTAAAATAAATATTGTAAATAAGACATATTTTCATATCATGATCATTATATTTATTAAGGGGTTTTTGTTTCTTTTTAGTTTTGTGAAGTAGTATTAATCGTTCAATTCTGGACCTTACTTGATCTATTTTTCACTGAATATTCCTTCATTTATGTTTCCATCTGGCCATAATATATATATATTGTTGCATGTGATTTTTGTTTCAGCTCACTTAAATGTGATGACCACCCCAGGTTTATATGTGAAGTTAGAAGCTTATCAAATTACTGACATAAAACAACTTTCTTCTGCATATTAAAATAATCTCTGATGAGCTAGAGTTACAGACGAGAAAGATTAAACCACTTCCAGTACTTAACTGGTTCTTTATTTCATTTACCCCTGAAAAATGAAAGGTAAAATTGATTGGGTTTGAACTCAAAGCATAACTAAAATTCTGTAGGGCATTTTGGCTGATGTTCTAATGACACTCCTAATCCACTACTGCTACAGTCTAAGTGTTATTTCTACATATTTTTATTTTTGCAATGTTTACATATACATATTTTACATCTTCCAAACTGTTGCAACATGGTATTACACTGTCATCTAGCAATTTCTATTGTGACTCTGCTATGTGACCCATTGATATTTTCAGTAGATTTTTTTAATTAGCAATCAGCACAATTGGCCTACGCCAACTGTCCTAGTATCTTAGAAGTACCATTACATAGGTAACTCTGAGTTAATGACTCAAGAAACCATCTCATCAGATAGTTTTAGTTCTCTTTTACTTGACATTAATTAAGTGGTCTTCCCCAACACAGGATTGTTTATGAAAACGAACCCATTTTTTAAATATTTAATGAGAACACCAAGTCTGCATACATTTAGTTTTTATTTCAACTGTTTAATTCATTTATAATTTCAACCATCTCATATACTCTTTTGACTTTCATCCACTACTACTTATAAAAATACTAATATATCATTCTCTTTACATGAACACAAATTTCTTTTTCTGTCTTCATTATTTACTTAACCTAGGAATTTTATCTCAAATGGAAATAAATACTGGCTTACCATTTCCACCATATATCTAAAAGATATTCAAACCCAGATGGGATTTGTTCTGTTTCAGAGAATAGAAGTAAAATATATAACTAAATCTATAATTTCTAAATTGGTTATTACTTTAATTGATATAAATTCTTTTTATATTGTGTTGTACTCTTTTTATCGAAGGAAGATTATCCAATCATGGATTTTCTGCTCTACATACAATCAAGTAGTGCCAAATTGATCTTGAAGAAGTCTAGTAGTAACAGATGCTATGACGGTGATTAACCCATTAGCATTTAATTCAACTATATCAGGCCAAAATATTCTTCATTTTATGTTCATCCTGGCTAGATCTGGCTTCTCACACCTACCCTGCAATGTCTTGAAATTTTGAAGCTACAAGATAATGCATTGTTTAATTCAAAAGAATGTGAATAAGCATTACATTTGAGAGAATAATCTGAATACTGAAGGGTTAAATGGTTTTATCATAGTTTGTCCTATTAATTTATAAAAAATTTCCTTCTGTTTCAGCATCACAAACCAAGTGCTATATTTAAGCACCATAGCGCACCAATCACATCAGTAGAATGGCATCCCACTGACAACAGCGTGTTTGCAGCATCTGGTGAAGATAACATGATATCTCTGTGGGATATGGCTGTTGAAAGGGACACAGAAGATGAGAGCAGTAGCAAAGATGATGAAAACATCCCAGCACAATTGCTTTTTATACACCAAGGACAAAATGAAATCAAAGAAGTGCACTGGCATCGGCAAATGCCCGGTGTGGTCATTAGTACAGCCCTTGGTGGCTTCAATGTATTCAGAACTATAAGTGTATAAACCTTGAATTGTAATTAAGCTGTTGAAAAATAAGAAAAGAAACCATTCTGAAATAATACTAATGTGCTTTGCCTTTTATTACATTCCCATCTGCTGGTTCTCCATCACACATAACCTGTGCCAGTTATTAAAAGGAACTAGAAAATTTTATTTTATAATTTAGTGACAAATGTCAAATTTTTAACTTTTGTTCAGAAAGTGAATCTCATTGAAATCTTGTTTCAATTGATTTTCTTTTGACTTGCAATTCTTTTTCATTTCATTCAAATTTAGCATGAGCTGCTACTTTATTTGGTCATTTTAACAAGGTTACCATCAGTAATGTTTTTAATTTCAGCCTTGCTTGCTTCCCATATTTAGTTGTAATGAGTTTTGTGACATTGCTGCTTATGTCTTTGAGAAACCATGATTCATGCAACCATGGTACTTCCATCATCCATTTCTGTCTTTTGCTGTGTCAATCCTTCTCTTCAAGCACCTGCAACTGAGATGTGTTTTGATGTACCATGCCAGGAATCTGTTTCCTACTAGCTTTGGTAGGTCCCCAATTTCATGCGTATCTCTGCCAATAACGTGAATGTAGTTAAGTGGTCTTTGCTCACTGTTAGGGCAGGGAAATCTCCAAAGTATAACACTTTATATGGCCTTGTGTTCAGCATAACAGTGAAGCTTATCCTGTATTGATCAACAGTAGTAGAGATTGGTGAAACATGTCCATAAATCTCCTCTTTGTTCTTGTGCTCATACCATAAAATATTTTACTGACACTTGTGCTGGTGGCACATAAAAAAACATTTGAGCGAGGTCGTTGCCAGTGCTGCTGGACTGGCTCCTGTGCAGGTGGCACATAAAAAACACCATTTGAGCGTGGCCATTACCAGTACCGCCTGACTGGCCCTCATGCCGGTGACATGTAAAAGCACCCACTATACTCTCAGAGTGGTTGGCGTTAGGAAGGGCATCCAGCTGTAGAAACTCTGCCAGATCAGATTGGAGCCTGGTGCAGCCATCTGATTCACCAGTCCTCAGTCAAATCGTCCAACCCATGCTAGCATGGAAAGCGGACGTTAAACGATGATGATGATGATTAGAAGCATAGTGTATGTACCATCAAAATAATTTTGAAGCTCCTTTTTCTTTGCCTAGGTTTTGGCTCCATAAAGAATGCTGTGTACAGGTGCCCTGAAGCAAGCCAACCTAAACAAATGCTACTCTCAAACAGAAGTGATCAAAACCTGAATGTCTCTGATTCTTGACGATGATGATGACTACTCATACACCTAATCGACTGCGTGACACATAAGACTTGTTAACATTTTTGACAATGTTGCAGTCAAAGTTGGAGTATTTCTAAATCCAAAGAAGACTAAATACATGGCTATCAGTGATTATGAAAACCACTGGCCGATTCATTCTAACAAAGGCACACAATCCAAGGAGGTCAGTAACTTCATGTACCTTTGTTCTTATGTTGCTGATAATAAGAAAGATTTTCTTATATACAAAGGTGCTAACCTGGAGAGCCTACAAGCTTCAAAACATCTGGCAGTCAAGCATTTTGAAGTCAACAAGGCTATGTTCATTCTCCAGACATTTCATTCGTTATATCTATAACTTTCCGTTCTTTCTTCTTCCCATTATTTTTTTTAAGAATCAAGGGTGGTGACACAGTTAAATCAGTAAGTCTTTGTGATGTATTTTGTTAATGACTTAAGTCCAAAATAGAAGAATGAGTTGTCTGCCTTGTGTCTGAAGCAAATTTTCAAAACATTTGCAAATAAACACTGATAAAGGCTTCAAAACATGAATGTTTTTTAGTAAGATGTAATGCAAACATTGAACCAAAAAAGAAATCTAGTATAAAATACAAAATCTACAACAAAGGATCTAAATCTTAATGACAAAAGAAAAAAGCTTAACTAAGTCAACATCCCATAAATATTTGGAAAATTAGCAATCCATATCTCCAGTGGCCCATATCCTGTTATAAACGGTTTTTACAGATTTTCTCTTCTAAATTATTGGCCAAAGATGTATTTTAATCACTGAGAATACTGCAAGAACAAGTACACTTACAGAATGTATTTCTAATGTTTATGCTAGTTCTGAAACTTTGCTAATAATTACAGCAAGGTATTAGAAAGGCCATCCAGCCATAGAAACCATGCCAAAACTGACATGGAGCCTAAACAGTCCTTCAGCTGATCAGCTCCTGTCAATCAGTCCAACCCATGCCAGCATGGAAAATGGGCATTGAATGATGACGGTGTATAGGTCTCTGCATTTGTTTATTCCCCTCTTTTATTTCATTTTCTATACTAACACCCTGAGACAGAAAACTTTCACATTTAACTCAGGGTCATCTACTCTTCCGTGCTTGCATGGGCCAGGTTGACTTTGTTGAGGCAGATTTTCTGAGTCAGATGCCTCTCCTCTTTCCAAGCAATGTCATATTCATCATGCTTTTCTAAAAGGCTGAAAACAAACAAAACTGCTTTTACAACCATCTTGTGATGTCAAGACAAAGAGACACAAACATTTTATATATGATTAGTTTATTTCAGTTTCCATCTACCAAACCCACTTAAAAATTTTGGTCTGCCCATGGCTATTGTAGAAGACGTGGAGTTGAACTCAAAACCATGTAGTTGGGAAGCAAACTTTTTAAGCATTGCAGCCATACTTGTGTCATTTTTTATATAATGAGAAAAAGAAAAAAACCCAGAAGTTACCAATAATAGTAAAATGTTTGCTATTAAAATCTAACATGACAACTAAATATATAAGAAGGTACAATTGCAAGATATCTCAGGATTGCCAGTTAGTGAACATTTTTCTTGCATATGCTATCTTATAATCAAAGTACAGTGATATTTTAATAGTCACAAGATATTTGAGAGTCAGGAACTGGAGGAATTTAATGATCTAGCAATCTTGAATATATTTATTTGTTGGTAGGAATCTACTCAAAAACTCTGCTGAGCAGTTTGTTAAAGACTAAATCTAATTATTTCTAAGTAACAAAATTGAGTGGTAGATGCATAGAATCCTCATACCTAGGAATATTCTCAGAGTAATAAGTTAATATTTTACTTTTTAACTGTCTAATTTCACACTTGTTGCACTGATTAATATGTTATTAAGAAATGTCATGCTTATTTGACTTAAGGTTACGGTAATAGACACATGCCCAAAATACCATGCAGTGAAATCAAGCCCAAGATCTCATGGTTGCAAACTAAACTCAGCAACCATTTAGTCATGCTGCATCCATATTAATAGTATAAATGAAGTGAATTGACTTGAACCTGCTCTAACAACTGGATCAAAAACTTGGGAGTTTATTTTTTGTTCTACAATAATAACCGATTCCTTAACTAGTTTCAGATTTTGGCACACAACAAGCAATTTTAGAGGAGGGGTAAGTTGATTACGTCAACTCCTTTTCTCAACTGGTACTTATTTTATTGACTCTAAACATTTTATCCAACACACTAACAATTCTACCAGCTCACCACTTAACTGTTTCCTAAATAACAATCATTTCTTATACCCTGCCAGAGCCTCAGTGACAATATTCTTTCGTTGCAACAGAATGGAAGTGATTGTCTTGAATAATAAGTTTTACAGTTAGTGGTCCCCATTCCCCAAGTCCTAAACAGTACAGAAGATTTTGAGAAAAGAATCAATCCTAGTATTTATTACTTTATTTTGATGAACTTTACCTTTCCTTATTCTGTACTGAGCAACAATAATAGAGATTTATGGAATGTATCCATAAATCTCTTCTTTGATCTTGTGCTCACCATAAAATGTTTTCAGTCTTCATCAGAAGTATAATGTATATATCATCAAAACAATTGTGAAGCTCCTTTTTCCTAGTCTAGGTTTTGGCTCCATAAAGAATGCTTTGTACTCATGGAAAGGTAAAGTTGGTTTCAGTGGATTTTGAACTCAGAACCAAAGAAGTGGATCAAATGCTGCAACACTTTGATGATTGTGCCAAGCAACTACTCAGGCATGTTATGTAAGTCTGCCATATCCAGTATATTGTATTATTGAACAAGTATTAACATATTTAAAACGGAGCATTAAAAAAAAAAAAAAAAAAAAAAAAAAAAAAAATCGAGCTAGAAATAATTATGTAGTAAGAAAATATTTCTCATATTTAATGTTGAGAGCATTAAAAAACTTAGCTGAATGATTATTATTATTGGGTGAGAAGGCAAGAGTGCATGGGACCATTCTAAATATAAGTCTGTACCTGTAAGTCAAAGAATAATTCAAGACTGTACTATCTCTTTGTTTCAGAGGATGTTGGATGGTGGGGGTTCCTTAACTGGCCCTAGAAATTGTCTTATGTCAGTAGGATTGCATCATTTCTTTTTAATGTATACCTTTATCATTTGATTCTATATAAGCCTCCAAATTTTGTGTGGCAAGTTAGAGAAATTATCAATAAGGTGATAAACTTGTAGAATTGTTAAAGCTTTGACAAAAGTGGTTTGTGATATTTATTCCTTCATATTTTCATCCTTTTGGGGTTGATAAAATAGTACTGTAACTGACTAACTCTCCCTCCCCCAAAATTGCTAGCCTTGTGTCAAAATTTGAAATATTATTTCCTGTAGAAAGCATCACTGAGTTAATAATCATTGAATGTTTCACTGATTTTATAGCCAGTTTGGTTACTGTTTGTGTAACACTACTTTTATGGTTCCTATTTGGAAAGAGATAAGAAATATATTTTACTTTTGAAGTGGGAATATATATTGACAAACATGTCATTTATAACTTACTTATAAGTGTTATCATTATACATAAATCCTGACTCCAGCTACATAAACACCATAGTGAGAAATATATACTCTGAAACGCTAACGGACATTTTATGCGTGCATTTATGTTGAAGAGAAATAAATTCGTGTTCTTTTAACCACTATAAGAAATAGTTTCATAATTGCAGAAATAAATTTCATTAACAAGTTGAAGAATGTGAAGAAAGAGAAAATAATTGCTACATTAGTTTATTTATGTACATTTAGCATTTATAGTACAATTGGAAAGTGAAGTCATTTTGTTGTAGAGAATTACGACTTAAAATTCATACTAGCTAATCCTTCATACTAACTACCAAAGTTCACAACAATTCAAATAAGTCTTGTTGGATTTTTATCATAGACATGACATAAAAAATAGCCAATATCTCAATGAATGAGTGTTGTGGAGTTTACAGGGTTTTTATAACTGCTCATATCCGAAGTCTAAGAACTGTATTTTGTGAAAGATTTCTTTGACGAAAGTTTAGAATTTGTATATGGGCAGTAATTTTAACCAATGGGATACCAACAATTATGCTTGTTCGGGCAAGCCAAAATTACGTCATATTGCTGCCTTGCTACACTGATTACCTTTATGGCATAGATTTACTTGATCAGAATTTAGGAGTATTCAAACAAAAATAACTCAGGCAAAGAAAGAAGAAACAGTTGCAAAGATTGGAGTTTTATTTTTGGAAGTCAAAGCTGACATTATTAAAATGCCATAATAAACTGCGATTTGGAATAAATTACACTTCAAAAAATAGATAAAGAAATTAAATCATTCACAAACTGAAGTTCATAAATGTATCCACCAACAAGGCCAAGAGGCATTAAATTGAAAAGAGATTAAGCCAAACAGATTTCTTATTCTGTTTTTTAACAAATACAAACTGATTGAAATATGGATATAAACAGAACTAAAGAAAAAAAAACTCATGAAATATCTACAATAGTAATGAGATTGTCCTTTTTTTTTTTTTAAACGAAATTGTTACATTGCAGTACATTCTTCAAAATGGTATGTTCTGTAACCCATGAGGACCCATGAGGTTGTTGAGAGTCCAATGATGATTTTACCGTTATAAAGTTTAATCTAAAGCAAATTTGCCTGGCAGAAGCCATCTGTCTCAAAGCTATATGCATGCACAGGAGGATTCGAAGGATGAAAAAACATCCAGTATTAACAGTAATATTACTGTTTGTCAATCAAAATTTGAATCCTGTTCATTATAATGAAACTGAATTCTTGTAATTTCGTGTTTTCTTCTAACAAAACTGTGTATGTAAGAATTTTATATCAAACATATACTGATGCAAACTTTCAAAAAAAAAAAAAAAAAAAAAAAAAAGAGAGAAAACACTAATAAATTATTAGTGCTCCTACTGTACCTCCTTACAGCTTATTAGACAGGACCAATGGAAACTCAAAGGGCTTAGCCAAAGATATATTGCAGCATTGGTTACCTTAACATGGGTTTCTATGACCAAAGAGCTAAAAGCTTAGAAGAAAATTGCAAGTGTACACAGTACTGATAGAAATTTGTTTGGCAATTTAGGGCCATCAAATTAACTTCCCGAAAATAAACTGAAGCAGAAAAAAAAAAAAACAATTAAAAAACCACTTTCAATATTTTGATTTTTTTTCAATGTTTTTTTTCCTCTCTGGGTAACAGAATGGGGGTGGGGTTAGTGACAGAGATGGTAAATTATTTGAAGGAGGTATTAGGTACAATAGTTAGGACTTCATACAAATTTTTGTCAAGGGGTTTGAGGGATGATTAGTGGAGTTAAATAAATAAAGTTGCTGTGTATATGATGGGAGAGAAAATCAAACATTTAACAATGAACATTTCAAAGAATACTTTCCAGATGAACAGTTATTCAAAATTTCATTACCAGATACTGAAGATGAAAAAAAAAAATTTAAGTCTTTTCTCTTTTTCTTATCTTTTTTTTTTTTTTTTTTTCATGCCTCTTAAAATGATACATACAGAGAGCATTTTCTTTAGTTAGGAGACATTTTTAGAGATTGAGCAATGCTCAGATAAATTAAATTAAAATAAATTATTCAAGCAGCAAAGCTCAAGGACAAAAATAAACAAAGAAAATTCTAAACTTCATGTCATTGAACATATGCTACAAAACTGTACCATATCTCATCATATTAAGGTAGGCCTGCCTTTAACTACAGTTTACTTGGAAAAAGTCTTAAATATTACTCTTCTGGATATTAAGCATTAGTAAATGAAGCTAGATAGGAGCAAGTTCAGTTCAGTATGGAGGTGTAGTAGGATACTGGAGTTCAAATAGAAATACTTTCCTTATAAAGTCAACACAATTACAGTAAAATGAAATTAATTGGTAATTTATACCAAAAGATAAAGAAAAGTGAAAAATTAGATAGAACAGAACATTTCAGTTAATATATTTTTTTTGTAGATTCTGTTTATAAGAATTATCAGAGATTGTGTTTGTTAAAATTTCACTTATTCAGAAAACATCAAAAGTATATTGCTGCCAGATTTATTTAGATTAAATGAAATTCAATTAATATTCATTATAGAAGAAGGGAAAAAAAAAAGGTTGTTTAACTTTAGTACAATGCCGTCCTTAATTATCTGACTAGTTTAAATTACTAAAACAGTTAATGACTTCAATTGTAGGACATCATCCAACTATTACAATCACAAACCTTGTCAAGACATTTTTGGTCTTTTAAAAGTTGAACAAATGTGAAACTAAATATAACTATTAAGTAACCAGACAAAGTAAAATAAAAGAACATTTATCAGGAATTCTAGTGCAGTAGTGTATAGTATCATCATCATCGTTTAACGTCCGCTTTCCATGCTAGCATGGGTTGGACGATTTGACTGAGGACTGGTGAAACCGGATGGCAACACCAGGCTCCAGTCTGATTTGGCAGAGTTTCTACAGCTGGATGCCCTTCCTAACGCCAACCACTCAGAGAGTGTAGTGGGTGCTTTTACGTATGTTCATAATTTAAATATGTAAACATATTGTAGCCTTGTTGAAAACTGAACAGCAGCACAAAATGAGAGAACAGAAAATCAGTAGCAATAGGCACAGCTATTTTGACTCAAGCTGAAGTCTCAACCTTATCTAGTCTTTGTGTAATTTTAGTAGTAAAACCATAGTTTTACTACATCAAGTAAGCTAGTGAGCTTGCTTGCATTTTACTATTAAGATTTTGCTTTTGTGCAGCAGGCATCCTTGGGTATTTCACTCTTACCCCTTCTAGTTATACTTTTAAGTTATTACATTCACAAGAAATTTTATTTCTCCCCAGTAATTCCAAGATCTTGCAGTAACAGTAAGGCAATGCTTTGCTGATGAAGTCTAGCAAGATTGGAACACATCTTTAGTTGTTCCTATATTGCTAAATGTCAAACTCACTTCTCACTGCATCTCATATATTAACTGCTCTCATCATTAATGATATATAATTATAATTAATTAAAATTTTTTGGTTCATTACATCAAGAACATTAGCACCCATTTTACTGTTAATTTTTGCATAGCTGCAAATTAGAAATATTTAGAACTGAAAATAGTACAACCATCAGAAAGGCTGTAAAAGAAAATTTCAAAAGCCACCACAAAAATTCAAATTATATATCTTTTGATATTTTCTTCAAGATGGGTTCAGTTACACTGATTAACAACTGGGATTGTATTTTTGATTGATTTCATTAAGTGAAGCAGCTTAGCTGAAATAACACACCTAAAAGGAAAATGGTTTAGGACTTAAGCATACTAGCCATAAAAATTTTATACAAAAGTTGAATTCGTAAGATCTGATCACAAAAACTACCTGAATGCTTATAGCTTTTTTAATGTTTGTTTTAGACATAATTTTTCCACGTTTTTCATGAGAAATTTTACAAGCCATCATTCATAATTACAATTTTTCAGTTGTAAATCAGGGATGACCTTGATTTTTTTTCTTTGTTTAATCTGAGAAGGATGGTATTGTGCTCATAAAGCACCCAAATCTTCCCAAACTGGTGAGTTCAATGCAGTCGTTGTTCAGTTACATAGTCGAGTCCAACTATTTGTCCCAGCCTAAGGGTATAATGTAAGAATTGAACTCATTAGCTATGGATTAGTAAGTCAGCACATCAATATGAAAGATAAATTCGTTTACCACATGGGTGAGAGAGGAGAGTACATTTGATAGATTGGCATTGCCAAGACGGGACCGAATACACAATTCTATTTCTTTTTCTTATGTTGAATAAAATAAAACCTTTATAAAAAATTGAAATAAAGAAAGGATAAACAATAAAACTTCAGCTTGCATGAGTGAATAGAGTATTGGACTTACATGATTGGGGAAAAACAAGATCAATTTCAACAATGATTAAAATTTTATTTTAAATTGCTACCTTGCAAGATAAACAAAATAATATCCAAATAATAATTATATACAGTCAATAAATCTCAAATATATACACTTGCAGATGTTTAAATGCAAAAACGTATGTCACAACAAGAATATTGATGACTGAAATGAGATGTTGGATTAAAATCTTTAGAAATGTTAGTAATAATAGTACTACTACAAATGCTGATAACAATAATGTCTTGAGCATTGCAAAGTATCTTGCTGAAGAACTAAACAGTACCTGTGACAAAGTGCAAGTGCACCAAGTCCATATCTTACCCATTTGAATACTGAGCCACCCTAATAAAAACTCCTTTTTTGTTTTAATTCCCTTTTTAAATCTTATCTTGTAGAGGAATAACTACAATTCAATTCTAGAATGAATTGACACTGTTATAATACTTATTTTATCAGCAAATGAAAAGTAAAATTGAACCTAGTAGGCTGGCCTTGTGCCTAAATTAGAAACAATTATTATTACTTTGACAAGGAAAAATGAAGATTTTTATAAAGTGTACAGAGAGTAGTCATTGAAATCAACTCCAATGTATTATTTTATTGATAGTAAAAACAAAAAACCAAGAGAAAAATTAACCCCAATAAGGTTTAAACTTAGAAAAAAGAGAAGCAAAACGAAGCACCGTATGACATTTTAGTCTGGTGCTCTACCATTTCTGTCGGCTCACTGTCCTTCATGACAATAGTTATATAAAGATGTCTGATTTTGAAAATAAAACACACACACATACACATATCAACTTTAGTATTTTATTCACACCATTGTAAAGAGATGAAAGGCAAAAAATCATTGCTGGTGGGTTTTCATCTCAGGTCATAACTAGTTAATACAAGGTACCATTTCATTTGACAGTCTATTTCTAGATATTCAATTATACAGATGGTGATCTTCAGTTTGTTGTTCTTGCTTAGCTCCAAGTTAGCCCTCCTTGTTTGTTCAGACATTATGAGCAAAGGTGTTTCAGCTATGACCAACTTGTCACATTGAATAGTATAATCTTGGACCACATAGTATGGGGTAACTTGAAGGAGAGTTAGCAGGTATTTCTAACAGATAAAGAATCTATGTAGAGACCACTTCAATACCTTCAGTTTATAGTTATAGGTAGTAATTACTTCATTAATTGTATTGATACATCTAAGTTCTGTACTGGCAGAGTTATAGTTTTACACTAATAATAGGAATCTTTGTAATAATAAGAGCTTCAATTATAACAATGGTTTCTAATTTAAGCACAAGGTCAGAGATTTTGAAGGAAGGAACTTAGTTGATACCATCAACCTCAGTACTAGACTGGTACTTTATCTTTATTGACCCCAAAGGTATGAAAGGCAAAACTGACCTTGGTAGAATTTGAATTCAGAAAATAAAAAAAAATAAAACAAGAAACATTGCAATCAATTCTACGTTATAATTTTTTTTTTTTTTTGCATAGGCACAAGACCAGAAATTTGTGGAGAGGGGTTAGTTGATTAAATCAACTCCAGTACTTGACTGGTACTTTATTTTATTGACCCCAGAAGGATGAAAGTCAACAGGATTTGAACACAGAATGCAAATAGCCAGAATGCTGCAAATATATATTTTTGATGCTCTGATAATTCTGCCCTATAAAGATAATAATAATAATAATAATAACCATTTTTTTTTTTTACTTGGAAAGAGATATCTTGTCTCAAAAATACAAAAGTGGGAAAATGAGAATTTATGCAAGCACATTAGCAAACAAGTGGAGTCAATAGGAAACCAAACCAGGATGAAAAGTTTTGTTCACTGACAACACAGACCATTGCACTATAGATCAACCACCAATACCACCATCACCACAATAACAATAATAATAACAATTTCTAACATAGGCACAACGAAAACCAACAAATTTTGGGGAACAGAAAAGTCAATTATATCAACCCCAGTATTATTTGGTATTTTGTTTTTTTTATCGACTCCGAAAGGATGAAAGGCTACATTGACACTGGTGGGATTGTTACTCAGTATGTGAAGGGATATAACTATAAACTGCAAGGTAGTTTGTCTTCTGCTCTATCAATTCTGCCATAATAATGAATGTATAATAAAGTCTGTATTTCTTTTTAAAGAGTATTCTAAGCCAACAGCTAGAAATACAGAGACTGGGAGATTGATAGTTTGAAATTCAAAGTAAAACAGGCTTGTTTCCTCTCCAACTTTTAACAATTAATCGTTTTTTTTTTTTTCTTTAAGCAGTAAATGACATAAAAATAGTTTTATTTTTTAAATTATGTGTGTGTGTGTGCGTATATATGTTTATGTATATATACACATACATACATTTTGTTTATTAACAAATAAAGGTCAACGTTACATACATACATACACACACTCATATATATTACAGATATGCGCACACAGACATACATATGTACACATAAACAGAAAAGAGATACGCAAACACACATAGATAAATTACAGAGGTAAATTATGGAAAGTGAGAAATAAATTCAATATTGGATATTTTACATAGAAAATTTTTATATTTTATTCGTGGTTCTGGATCAAACTAAAAAATGGTCCTTCAGCTTATTATCTGTTTAAAAAAAAATATATACATGATAAAACATACACACACACAAACAAAATCGATGATATAGAACAGGAACTACTAGAAGTATATAGACTAGTAGTTTGAAATCAATGTTGGACCTGGTATTAATTCCAGTTAAATAGCTGCATTGTTCATTTGTAAAATGCGATGGGGAGAAAAATCACAGACTGGGTATGTTTGCATGCTTTACACAGTAAACACAATAGAGTCTAGCGCAAGTGATAGAAAGTTCTACCTCAACTGAGATATCTTTTTGCTTAACTACACAAGTTCTGTGATGGAGCTGAAATATGAAATCATGCTATAAAATTTATGTCCCACAACAAGAGTGGCAATCTGCTTGGAATTAGTAAAGTTATACTATGTCAAAGGTTGACGCTATAAAAAAATAAAAATTGGAACAAGAAATTCAAATCGAATGGAAGACCGTATTATTATGCAGATATTTATCATTTCTGGAAAATATTTTATCTCAATGTAGAGCTGAATATAATTGAAAATAAAAACATTAGCACCAGTGCTAGCTTACAGGTGCATATCTATGCACTCATACAGACACATATACATACAAATGTACGCAAATCAAACAAGTTACTAATGAAATAACTGTTCTGTTTCTGGTTTAACTACATGTCTCATTAAATAATTAAGGCATCTAATAGATAACTGCTTCTGGGTTGGATTAATTTCATTCAACCATCAAATACATATAACACAAATTGTGTTCTTATATTCATTCACCAAACATAGATTCATAAAATCATTTCTTGACAATCAAGAATATACTAAAACCATGCTCTGGCAATAGCAAAACACTAATCAGATGAACTCTAATCTCTAGATCCTATATTTAGCAAATACCAAGTCACTTCCACCTGATATTAAAAATGATATGCAAGTTGGGTTATGTGTTCTTGTAAAAATGAAAACATAGCTGCTAATTAATCAATCAAAGCATGATCAAATTGCCTGTACATAATGAGATTTATAAAGCTAATTAATACTAGTGCATAGCAATTATGTCTAAATTTTAATTGTTTAATAGACACTAAATAAACTAACCAGGCAAACTAAATGGAAATGTTCCAGATTAATTTTGAAGATGAAATATTGACTGAAATCATTACAGAATAACAGACTGAAGAATAAAGGAGAAGGAATAGGAGAGAAGCTGCAACATACATGGGTTATTCAGGCCTTTATTTTAGTACCACATAACAACATTTGAACACCATTTTATCTATTTCTTTGTAGGACTAACTGGTTGTTTCAATTTGATTTTACTCATCTCCCCTTGTATACCTATCAGGTGATACCAGTTGATTTCTATTTGTTATTCAATCTAAAGTGAACTAATCATAGCAACAAAAATTCTGTCCTGTTACTTAACAAACAAGCTCTGATTTACCTTGAGATAGACCTCAGCATGTCCATCTTTGATGTTTAATAAAGTTATCTTTTCAGTTTTTCTTTAATCCACAAGTACAACTGATCAAATCTATAAGGGTAGGGAATGATGCAAAGTTTGATGACTTGCATCTCGATTAAATAGCAATCAATTCAAGGTAAAAACAGTAGTCACCTGGGCTTACAGGGAGACAACAGTATTGACAACAACAATAACAATAACTATGTAGTAATCTTTGCTTAATCAACCAAGTAGTTTTTTAGTGAAGTTGGCAGGAAAAACTCCTTGTATGCCATCAGATTGTTTAATTCCCATTAGCCAGCCATCATCCTGCAAATTGAAAAATAAGAGAAAAATATTAAAGTAGGAATAAAATAAAATCTACTCCACTCTACAACCATTTGTTTCTATTTAATTGACTTGAAACAAACACAAAGATAAATCCAAGAAAATAGAGAAATTTAGCACCTAAAATTAAGAAAAACCCAGAAAATATATAAAATGATACTAAGTTAATTAAAGCCAATAAAGAAATGAATATATTGTAATCACCACTACAACCATCATAAACATTTTACATCCATTTTTTTTCTCTTCGTGTTTACAACGGTTGGATAGTTTTTCTTCAGCATGGTGTCTCTTCAAGTATTACAGTCTTTTGGGATCTCTTCAGCTTCACTCACAGATTAAAAATAATTTTTTAACTAAACAGTTTGAAACTTCGTATACTGGTATAATTTCTCACACTGAACACAATTTACTTTCAACATTTTTGACAAAATTTCATATATTAGAAGTTATTTTGTGTTAAAGTTGTTGTGTTTGGGTAATTTTAACCAATCAACGTGTATTCAGCTGAAGAAAGCTACTGCTGTTTGCAATAGTAATCAAAGAGCAACAATTTCTGAGTCATCTCTACTAAATGTCACCACTATGTTCTATTTTAATTTTGTTTACTGCCTGAGTTTATTACACGCTTTGTTTCATTTTTGTACGTTTGCATTTTCACCACTCGTACAAAGAGGCGATTGAAAAGCAAAAAAAAAAACAAAAAATAAAATAGAACTGAGTGATGACATATAGTAGAGATGACTCAGAAGTTATTGCTCTTCGATTACTATTGCAAACAGCAGTAGCTTTCTTCAGCTGAATACACGTTGTTGATTGGTTAAAATTACTCAAATACAACAACTTTAACACAAAATAACTTCTAATATATGAAATTTTGTCAAAAACGTTGAAAATAAACCATGTTGAGTGTGAGAAATTACACCAGTATACGAAATTTCAAACTGTTTAGTTAAAAAAGATAATTTAAAAATCTGTGAGTGAAACTGAAGAGATCCGTCTTTTGTCATCTTCATGAAGTTAAGGCACCTAAGGTCAGTTTTCATCAACTTTTCCAGTGACTTCCTTAGTCTTCTTTAATAGCTTCCTTCAACTTGAATCATATTTTTTTTTACCCAAATGTCATCCTCCATACACATTACAAGTTCATACGAGTGTAGTCTTCTCTCTTGTACACTGCAATGATTCCTCTTATATCTAGCTTTCCTTTCAGCACATCTGTGCTTCTTCATACACACTAACATTATACATTCATCAAAGCATGCTTACCTCATTTCTTTCCAACATATACATCCTCTGCCTTCAACATTCCTCTCCTGCCACCATGCTACAAAGCACTGTGCACACAAACATCAAACAATCTGCCTTTCACTTGGAGAAGCCCTTTACTGCTAGTAAAAGTTGTAGCTCCTTGAACTTTTTCCTCCGTTCTTACTCTGTCTACAACACTTTCAGAACATCTACTACCATTGCTAATTAAGTCATTTATCAATTACTTTTATGGAGCCTCTCGAACATTTGAAGGAATTTATTTCATATGTGCTCTTAACAGAACAGAAATGTTCCCTTACCATTTCTTCAAGATTATCTGGTTCAATAACATCAATCACTTCACCAGCTTCAAATGTTAATTCATCACTATCTGCTTGTGTATAGGGATGTGTTGCTTGAACCTAAATAAAATGTAAAAAAGAATAGAATTAAAATTGGGCCAGATTGCTGATAAAACGAAATGTAAGCAGACCAAGTATATTGTTATATGCTTCTGTATGTATGATGTATAGAGGTTGGAAACAGGTGAATATCAGGTCAGAGATCTTATTGCCTGTAACAGAGATCTGCTACAGGTAACCAGGGAAACTAGTATAGTTTGTGAATAGCTGGACTAACACTAACTGAAGCAGTAAACCCAACAAGCTTGTTTAGTAAAGAATGGTGGTATTTGGATACTTTACAGAATGAAAAATAAAACCTATAAAAAGAGCAGATGAATCCAAGAGAGTCAGCTGTCATACAGTACTGACTTGGTGTTCCATGACATCAATTTAAATGGGATGGAATACATCCCATTGTGAATGTCTATCAGTCAGTAGCTAAAGTAGCTGTAGACTCAGTATGTCATTGATCTGATGTTGCCTGGTGTGCATACTAAAGCTTACTGAGAGAGAACTGCTGCTATTAACTTCAGAAGCCAATTATCACTTAAATTCTTTGCAAACAATTTTATGAAATAATGTTGATAAGTCAAAAGTGTATAGGACAGATCCCTCAAGGATCATACTGGCATGTCTTCTACTCTGAGCAGTCACAAAAGTTCACTAAGATACATGAAATCAAGTTTTGATCTAGCTCAATGGAATGATAAAGCATAGCTGGACAGAGGAGACACTCAGTGATCATGAAGATGCATTGAATTCATGGAATCAAAATTGGAATGATACAAATTAATACAACTGTTTTTGGCAAGGCCAGACAACTAAATATGACAATATTGTGGGAAGTTGGAAACCAGCAGAGTTTCACCAAAAAAGAAATGGTATTATGGTCAAATAAGACTAGATAGTGAATTTGAGAGTTGGCATTGGAAAAGGAACCTATACTGTTTTGATAAGAAAGTTTTCAATTGACCTGAGATCATAAACTTTTTCCCGAGTTATTTCAGAGTGAAATTCTCAACCACAAAGTAATGCTGACACCTTTGGATTTGTTTACCAGGCCTCTTTTAATGTAGAAGGGCTTGTAGATTAAAAACAAAGTCTCCTTTCTGCCAGAATATAGAGACATTGTGAATGAGCAGTATCAACAGTCAACCAAACTATGAAAACAGAGTGATTATTCCTGTTGTTTGCAAATATATTACAATAAGCTGTGTCATATTTTACATTCAATAACACATGTTTGTAAAGCCACTGTAGTTTCAGTTGTAGCCAGACAAACTCCCTTGATATATGCAAGATAAAAATAAATGTTACATAGTCAAAAGGCACCTGCTTATTTTATTATCCTTCAGTAGATTACTTAACATTCAAGATGATTCAAGCAAGATGATTTTCTTTGATAAATAAAAAGCACCATTCGAGCGTGGTTGATGCCAGTGCTACCTGACTGGTCCTGTGCCGGTGGCACATTAAAAGCACCATTCGAGCATGATCATTGCCAGTGCCGCCTGACTGGCTCCCATGCCGGTGGCATGTGAAAAGCACCATTCAAGCATGGTTGATGCCAGTACCACCTGACTGGCATGTAAAAAGCACTCACTACACTCTCAAAGTGGTTGGTGTTAGGAAGGGCATCCAGCTGTAGAAACTTTGCCAGATTGGATTGGAGCCTAGTACAGCCTCCTGGCTTGCCAGCCCTCAACCAAACCGTCCAACCCATGCCAGCATGGAAAGCGGACGTTAAACAACAATGATAATGATGATGAAGTAAACTCTACTAAAGTAAACCTAAATGTTTGAGCATTGGCCAACAGATTTAATTAGACAGACAGACTAAGTTTTAGTCTAGTTTAGAGTTAGACTAGACTGAGCTGCAGGTGAAACAGGAGTAAAAATTTTACAAGTTTGGGCCATTTGAAATGTAACATTGTAATGTTAACAATACTTAATGTTCTGCCAATACTGACAACATTTCTATTTTATATTACAAGGAACATAGATAAAAAATGCTGGTAATGAAGATGTTTGTTATTTTCCCCTTAGTTTTTGATTATTCGGCCATTACATAAAACACAGCCTTATCTTGCTGAAAACAACTAAGGTGATCATTCTTTTTAAGTTAGAAGAAGAATAAAGCCTGCAATCTTTACAGGATTTCCCAGACTGATGAAATGAATGTAGTTAATGTCCAGTTCACAGAACTGTAGAGAGAACCGGGGGGGGGGGGGGGGGTCTGGCCTGAGTGCTTGCAACAAAGTGAACTCTGCTAAAGCTGCTCCAAAACCAACAGGTGAGTTTAAATTGTATGGTGTGTTAGACCTTCTCCTCAATTCTCTAAGCGTCTTGAATTATTTGTTGTGGAATTGAAATTCAAAATTGTGAGTTACTCATCTAATATGTTCAAACCTCCAGCTAGTTCAAGAACTTACATATCTTATTTTATTGACTGAAGGAGAATGAAAATACAAGTTGAGTTAAATAGGATTTAAATGCAAAGCTAGCAAATATTTAGTTTTCTTATCAACTTGACTTAGTTTAACAATAAGAAAGGAAAAATAAAAAAATAAAGAGAAGAGAATACATACTTGATATAGTATACCATCTGGAAGCTTTTTAAGGGACTGGTTGTTTGGGGGTACTTCATAGAGACTAGAATCTTCAAGGCATGACTGATATTCTGAAACATTCTCTTCGCAAACACTTACTGAGCCTGCAGAATCTTCAGATGGTTTAGCAGATGCCTGTAGACTTGGTGAAGTACGTTGAAAGACTGCTTCAGAACTCTCTCCACTGTTAGGGTGTTCCTGTGAATAGTGAAAATTTAAAACACTCCAATTATTTAAAAGTGTGTGTGTATGTGTATAACTAAGGACATTATGGTTGAGTGTTTAAAAAGTTTGATGAGATCTTAGGTTCACTCTTACAGCATGGGCAAATGTCATATAACCTTTAAATGATAAAAGCCTTGTGAATGAAATAGGTTTCAACATGTGAAAACCTACTGAATAAGCTCTACCTGTAATTCAAAGGGCCAGCTTTGTCACACTGTGCGCATTGATTCTGCCTGAAGATTACATTAAAAGTACGTGTCTTTAGAATACTCAACCATTTACATGTTAATTGAATAAATAAGTAGTTCAATTAAGCAATGGAGTAACAAACAATCCAATCATTCATATAGGAGTAAAATATTTTAATTTGTTGCTATTTAACCCCAACATTTTTAATTTGGCAACTTCGTTAACTTGGTTATGGTAGTAGAAGTTGCTGTTATCCTAATCATTGTGGATGGCCACATAACATTTTATGCTACTTTGAATAACAGTTTGCAAAAATGCCACACATTTATCACTATCAACTCATCAAGTGATGTATCTCTCTCTTTTTACTGCAATCTTGGATAGGATTTATATGAAAATCTGGAATTCACAAGAAACCGAAATGAAGCTCTTTAACCAAATGTGTGATCCAATAAAAAGCGAGATATGTTTCCCTAACAACTCTTGAATTTTAATCAGTACTAAGATGATAAAAGTAGGTAATAACATAATTTCCAATGAATTTGATATCTTAATATGAATGAAATTCTTGTTATAAGTTACTGAAAAATGAGTAAGCTATATTCTGTTCAACAGTAAACAAATTCTTAAGGAAGCAATCAGAATTAGGAAAGATTTTGTGACAGAAAAGCAACAATATTATGGACAAATAATAAGAATTAGCAAAGAAAAGACATCAGGTCGGAGATTATTGAAGTGAAAGTATAAGAATGTAACTAATAAAAGAGTTGATAGCTTAAGATTAACATATAGTAAAAGAGGTAAAATTTCGTATTGCCTACTTGGTTAGTGATGGTCACATTTTGATAAAGCTCAGACTCTGGTTCATTGATATCCTCTTGACTAGGACAAATTGTTGTATTTTCTGGAAAAGAAATAAAAAATTATTATAAATAATCTTCAAAAAAATGATATATTTAACTAATACTCAAATTTCGTAATCATTCAAAAATTTAAAAAGAAAAAGTGCTAATTCAAGTTCAAAGTAGCAAGCAAATAGTTTTTTAAAAATATGTATTCATTCATTTTACATCCATTTTTCTATGTTAACATGGGTTAGACAAATATGGTAGTGATTTTTTTTACATTCTTTACTAATAAATCATCTTGTGGCATTGCCTTTTGAAAGGTAAATGGAATAAAAAGTCCAATAATAAAAAAATTAGGTAAGAGCTAGCAAAAAAGAAGGCCACTTAGCTGTAAAAATGGACTTGTCTAACCCATGCTAGCATGGAGAGTGTATGTAAAACAGATGAATAGAGCATTTTTCAGCTGCATATGGGTTTTTTTCCTGAAACTTGAGATTCAAGACAAAAGTTTCATTTGAATTGTATCCTTTTGAAGAAGTTTTTATGTAGCCTGAATCTTCAAGTCACTAAAATGTACAGTCTCCTATATTATGATTAATATAAATTACTCAAATAATATATCAAGGGCAGTTATTTTGATTGTGAAAACTATCGTTAATTATTAAGTTACCTGAATCACTCTTTAAAACTAAGGAGATTACACCATTGTCTTTAGATTGCATCTGAAACTGTTGGAAGCTGTCAATTACATTTTGAAGGTGATGATTGCTCTCAGATCTATAAAATAAAAAGGATTGAACAAAAATTATGCCAAATAAAAGTAAAGCCACCAATATTATATCAGAAATATCATTATAATGATGATTATGCATTAATGGATATATACTGTATTTGCTGGTGTATAAGAGACACTCTCACATAAAACAAACCCCTACTTTTTGTTAGAAAAAAAATACTATTGGAAAAAATAAATTTAATGCTTCATTATATTCATCATACACTAGGTATCACATCTGTAATATGATTACATTAGACACATGATAATTTTTGTTACATTTAATAATAAAAAAAATGTCTTATACACTGGTATATATACTATGCGACCACAATATCTCCTTTTATCACCTTCCCTAAGTCAAACTATAGAAATTTTGGTTACTATTAATTTCAAGAACAAAACAGAACCACATCAACATGCCTAAACCTAGAATTGAACTAGAGATATCTAAATATTCAGAGTTATTATGAGTATTAGCTGCATAATTTGTATAAATTTATATTTATTGACATTAAAATGAGAATATTTTGCTAGAGTATACCACCAAACAAAATACATTAAATGATGAGTAGAGAAAAATTCAATGAAAATTAATAAGTAATTCAAAAGGTAATTGAATTGCTGTGTTTTTCTGTAGTTTTGCATCTTTACTGTACATGTTATAGATTTATCTGAAATCTATACACAAATAATAGAACAGATGTATGGTAGTTTTTGCAAACACACCAAACATTTTCACCATCAGACATTTCAGGATTTGGTAAACACAAACAAATAGAGACAAACAGACAGAATGATAGACAGATAAAAAGACAGACAGATATATAAACATGAATAGACAGATAGATATATAAGTAGACAGATAGGTTGAAAGATAGACAGATACAGAGATATAATAGCAAAGAGATGGATGTATATGTGTGCATTTGCATGCATGTGTGTGTGTGGATAGATAGATAGATAGATAGAGAGAGAGAGATGGGGGGGGGGAGCAGAGAAAGAAGTGATGTGAGATTAATGTTAATATTAAATCTTCAAAAGGAAAAAAAAAGGAAATCAAATTCACCTACAGACAGAATATGACTATGAAAAAAAAAATAAACTGGATTTGAAACTAGCAAAAATAGATTCATATAAATAGAAATAGAATATATATTTACACTGATCGTATCGTTGATTTTCTTTCAGGTAAAATAAAATTTGCTGATAAAGACTCACAAATTTCAATCAAAGTTGCTGATATCTGGAAAACAATATAGAAAATGAAAAACAAAACAATTTACGGTTATAAATAACTGTATTTTAAACCAACAAACGAAACTTATGCGTTTACTTGACCAGCAAGAAACAACAGTTAAATGGCCCTCAGATCACACTTTATTAACTTCATCATCGTCATTTAAAAGTCCCTTTTTCCATGCTTGCATGGATCAGATGGAGTTTATTGAGAGAGATTTTCCTGTTGCTAACCCCCACCCTGCTTCCAAGCAAAGTAATTGTTCCCTGTGGCCGCACATGTTCTCGCAGAAAACTGAAAATGAACTACCATGTGATGTCAAGACAAGGAAAACACACACACACACACACACACACATATATATATATGATGGTCATCTTTCAGTTTCTATCAACCAAATCCATCAAAAGGCTTTAGTTGGCCCGAGGGTATAATAGAAAACACTTGTCCAAAGTGACACACAGTGGGATTGAATCTGGAACCATGTGGTTGGGAAACAAACTTCTTACCACACAACCATGTCTCCACTTATAATAATAATAATAACAATAATAATAATAATAATAATAATAATAATAATAATAATAATAATAATAATAATAATAATAATAATAATAATTGGTGTTAGGAAGATTAGATTGGCACCTGTGCAGCCTTCTGGCTTGCCAGCTCTCAGTCAAACCGTCCAATCCACGCCAACATGGAAAGTGGATGTTAAATGATAATGATGATGAATTAAATTATTGTGTATAGTGTTCAGGTGTACTACAACTCATCAAAGGTGCATGTACAGTACATAGAATTATGTACAAAAGTCAGGAAAGTGAACAGTGTATGAGTCATGACATACGTGTGTGCATACATAGAGGTGGAGATATCAGGTGTAGTGTAGGCAAATTTCAGGAAGCGGTTTTAAAGGATGCAATTTTTCAGCAACTAACAACTGATGCAGGTAGTTTGTTCCATGCTTCAGTAACTCTCGAGTGTGAAAAATGTTTCCAAAAGTTAAGGGAGTTGTGTTGTTTTCTGACTTTGTTGGCATGCCTACATGTGTTAGACACATGGAACTCGAAATGTGTTCAAGGTGGTTGTTGGCATGATGGTTAATAATTTTGTGGGTGTTTACCAAGTCAGTTGCCAGACATTGGAGCTTCAATGTATCTATGCCCAGGAAAGCAAGGCATTCAGAGTATGGTAGATGCCCGATGGAGGGTATTCACTTGGCTGCACATCTCTGAACAGTTTCCAGAAGGTCAATGTCCTGAGCAAGATAGGGGTTCCAAACTGGTGATGCAAATTCTAAGTGTGGCCACACCATAGCCATATACATGATCCAGTGTTGCATTGTGTCCAGGTCTGATTGCAGGAAAGATCTATAGTGTTCAGGATCTGTCCTTTTTATCTCAAGGTACAGCTTGATGTCTGCATATTTCAGCACTGTGGCATTCTTCAAGTTGACATTTATGTCATTAATATATGCAACAAACAAAAGGGGACCAAGAACAGATCCCTGCGGTAAACCAGATGACATCTCATAGGATGAAGGATGCTGTCTTAGAACCGTGACTACCTCTTTTTGACTGAGAATGAAGGAGTCCAACCAGTTAAAAAGATCATCTTTCACACCCATTGCAGAGAGTTTTGCTATAAGTCTTTTGTGTGACACAGAATTAAAAGCTTTAGTAAAGTCAAGGTAAACAACATCGACCCATGATCCACAATCAGTGACTCGAGTGATGTCTTCAAGAAACTCAATCAGTTGATCCTAGCCTTTATCACCTTAGGAAAAAAGAAAGGACACATTAAATAAATGTGTTTCAAGATGTCCCCACAAAGATAGGATGACCAAGGCTGAAATAGCTTTGATCATAAACTTGCTCCACCAGAGTTGACCTGTGGCTACAATACAAACATATTTTAAAATTATAGTTAAGAGTACTTTCAATGGTAAAAATGTCAATTGTTTGACCTTTTATAATGAGAAGTACTCATTACTTGATCAATAACACTATTAACTTCGGGAGGTGGAGTAACTGGAGATGTTTTGTATGTACCTTTGCTAAAGGCCGAAGTGAAATAACTATTACTGAGAGTCAAACCCGATTCGTCAGCTGATTGTCATCTATATTCAAGGAGCTTGTAGATGAAAATGTACATTTTTTTTAATATCATTTATCTTCTTTTATTTGTTTCAATCATTGGAGTGCAGTCATGCAGGAACAACGTCTTGAAGGATTTAATCAAACAGATCAACCCCAGTAATTATTTCAAGTCTGGTGCTAATTCAACTGGCCTCTTTTGCCGAACCACTAAGTTACAGAGACATAAACAAACACAGATTGTCAGGTGGAAGGAAGGAAGGAACACACACACACACACACACACAACAGGCTTCCATACAGTTTCTGTCTACCAAATTCACCCATAAAACATTGGCCAGCATTTCTTCAAGGTGCTGCGCAGTGGGACTGATCTTGAAACCATGTGGTTGCAAAGCAAGCTTCTTAACCACACAGCCATGCCAGTACCTATAATGGTACATATGCTTTTTTTTTATCCTTTACTAAAATTTTCTAGGTTTCAGTTATTTTTCTTCCTTCAAAATTCATAGCCCTTTCCCATCTATACTAACATCCATCCTTTCATTTACAGGGTTTCTGAGACTAGTATAAGGCAGGGGCCAGGAAATATTTTCGAACCAAAGACCACATGAGTAGGCCACAACATGATTTGAACTCAAAATGTAGAGAGTCAGAACAAACAACATAAGGCATCCAATCTGAGACTAACAGTTTTGCTAATCCACTACCTTGGATTAGTACTTTTTTTTATGAACTCCAAGAAGAAAAGCAAAGTTGACTTTGGTAAGATTTGAACTCAGAGCAGAGAGAGTTGGACCAGTATTGCAAATCATTCTAGACAACAGTCTATCAATTCAGCCAATTTATCACCTTTAACCTTTAACCTCTGTCAAATGTAATGCTTATTTATTCACATTGTTTTGAATTAACCATGAGTTATCTTGTACCTTTGAGATATCAGTGATGTGATTGTTCATTTTTAGAATGAGTAGACGTGTGAGGCCAGGTTTGGCCAGTTTGAACATTAAACAAGTAGAATATTTTGGCAGGATATGGCTGGTTTAAATGCTAAAGGGTTAAACTGCTTTGTGCAATAGATAGATAAATACTTTTGAAATTATATCTTAAATTCCAATAAAATTTCCACATGAAATTTCTAACAGGAGGTTAAGACATTAAGGTGGAAAAATTATGGATAATATAAAATATCCATTCAGGAATTGCACCATAGCTTTGATCAAAACAATCTATTTATTTCAGTGTGTAAATCTTAAAGACCTAAATCAGCATTGATCAAACAGACCTGCATTCAAATGAGCCCCAGGTTTGACTATTCTAGAAATATTAAGAAAAATTAATGTCATTTTTGTAATGGAAAATAGCAAAGTCTACACAATCAATGATATGTCATGCTACCCTGGGTTGAATATAATCGATAAAATAATGACTTGTTAACTAAATTTAAACCTTACTTTGGCCAGGGATATAGAAAACTGCTGATTGAATTGATGCTTATGCATTACTGTACTTATGGATTCTCATAGGACTTGAACTCAACTAAGAACACAGAGGGAGAAAACTAAATCAATGAGAGAATGGTTGTTAATATGGACTAGACAGGTCTATGAGTTTTAAAGGGATAAGAAAAAGTGAAACTTCGAAAATTTTTGTTTCAATTAAAAAAAAAAAATTAAAGGATACTATTACTTACATTTCCTTGTTCTGAATGAAAGGCTTTTTCTGCAGCAAACAGGTTTTGGAATGATTGGGAGTAAAACGGTACCCGTCTGAAATAACAAATTGAAATTATACAGCCTTTTATCTTTGTTTTACATGTTTCAATCATTGAACTGTGGCCATGCTAGGGTACTTCCTGGAAGAGTTTAGTCAAAGAAATCAATCCCAGTATGTATTTTTAAAGTCTGGTACTTACTCTATTGGTTCTTTTAACTAACTGCTAAACTATGGAGATGTAAAGACACCAACACTAGTTGTCAAGCAGTGTGGAGAACAAACATAAACACACACACATATTATACACACAATGGGCTTGTACACTGTTTTCATCAAACAAATTCACTCACAAGGTATTGATCAACCCAAGGCTATTATAGAAGACACCTTTCTAAGGTGTCATGCAGTGGGACTAATCCTGAAACCAAGTGGTTACAAAGTGAGCTCCTTAACCATAGAGTCGTGCCTGCAGTATAAGAAATGTAGGTAAGATAAGCAGTTCACTTATAAAGTGTTAAAATAATTATTATCAAGGTGAAGTTATACAGGCTTTGTAATGAGACATGTAAAACCAACAACTGGTGAGTGAATTAGAGCAATTTTGAGAGTAATCAGAGCATCATCATCATCATCATCATCATCATCGTTTAACGTCCGCTTTCCATGCTAGCATGGGTTGGACGATTTGACTGAGGACTGGTGAAACCGGATGGCAACACCAGGCTCCAATCTAATTTGGCAGTTTCTACAGCTGGATGCCCTTCCTAACGCCAACCACTCAGAGAGTGTAGTGGGTGCTTTTACGTGTTACCCGCACAAAAATGGCCACGCTCGAAATGGTGTCTTTTATGTGCCACCCGCACAAGCCAGTCCGGGGGCACTGGCAACGATATAAATATTTAACAGATGAGAGTCATTGCTAATTAAACTCCTTCTCATCATTCCATTAACTTTAATCTCATAGTGTTGTAGCCAAGTGGGAACTTAGGAATATTCAATTAATGTCTCAGACAAGATTTATATCATAAGACAAGATTCCAATATTGCTTGTTTTTAAATATAACAATGAAGATTTGATTACTACAGTGGACAGGTAGATTAAATACAGCAATAAATGCTCTGATCCCTCACAAGTATCAGGGTGGTTGTAATACTTATTAGAGGCATTAAGTTCAAAATTTCATTCTTCTGGGATGAAACTTGAAGTTAAAATAAGCATCATTCAAGTACTGTGGTTGATACAATCAACCCTACTCGTCTCTCAAATTTAAGACCTTGTGCTCATGTTAACAGCCAATGTTTACTGAAAGTAAAGTTATAAATAGTTTTAAGATACAAGAAAATATTAACTTACTTGTCATAAAACTCTGGAAGTTCAACTTGTAGCTCATTATTAATATCATCAAACACTTTTTTGGCTTCTGTAAACTCTTCTTGTGCCTAAATTAAGGGAAAGAAATATTTTCAGCCATTAACAAGAAAGAGATGAGACAATTTTATAATTTTTTATATTAATTTATCTCATACACAAGTAAAATAAAACAGTAATTTATGAGTAAAAGAAAGAACCTCCACATGGTCATTTACACTGCTAAAAATAGCAGCGAAGTCTCCCTCGAATCATAACTTCCTTCAAAAAAAGTATGCATTACATTATGTAGGTCTAGATACATTATGTCTGAAAATAAGATGGCTGGCCACAGCTGGAATAACTTTGACCAAAGATCTACTCTTTCAGGGTTGACCAAGGGCTACACAACAACAACAACAAAGTAATTTGCTAAATCAGAATCAACATTTCTCTTTCAAGTGAGACAGCTACATAAATTCTTAAAGTGTATTGTAGATGTATAACCAATTTATTGCACAAATTTTTTTAAAATCTTATATGAACCCCCAAGGGTTATATGGACCCCCAAGGGTTATATGGACCCCCAAGGGTCATATGGATCCCAGTTGAGAACCAGACTTAAATGAAGATGACCTTTGACAGATTACCATGTTTTGTAGCTTGGTGGTTGCTGAGAAAACAAGGTGTAGATGAGTTGCTTATGAGAGTCACACAAGCACAACATAGCACAAATGAACTTAGAGAAGAAGTGGGTAAAAGAATCAGATGTATCTTGCATGAGAGAAGACTGAGCCAGTACAGAGATATGATGCATATGAAGGATGAAAGCTAGGTAAAGAAGTATCAAGAATTTGAAATACATAGAATTGGCAGGAAAGGAAGATAGACAGAAAGACATGGAAAGAAATGGTGAAAGTTGATCCCAGGTGGTTGAATCTCATGCAGGGGAAGACAAAGGACTACAGCAACTAGTGAGATATGTGTGTACAAAAGAACAGACATATTATGATGATGTCCAAGATAGATACACTATGAAACATAAAACTGGATGGTCATAGCAGGAATTCCTTTGATCCTAGATTTGTTCAATCAGAACAAACTTGGAGCTAAACAACAACAAAGCAAATAAAAAAAGGTGTCTATCAACAATAAAATAAATAGAAAAGAAAACACAACTTCACTATGAAATTCACACTGATATAAAAAGAAAATAGAATAAAACATTTAAATAAAAGAGTGTCTGGAAGACAAGAATTTAAACACTATCACTAATATTAAGATAAGCTATATAACTGAAATTTGCCCTAATTTAGCTGGGTGACTTCTATTTCCAACCACATTATGGTTGACTGGTTGGCTTTCAAAAGAAAATCAAGCTATGAAACTTTGTTTCAACAATCAATGCAAAGTAATGCAATTTCCAGAACCACCACAATCTATGTTACTATGGAAATATTAATGTGTACATGAGAAAGAAATTGAAAGAGACAGTGAATGAGTGATAAACAGTAAAAGCTAGACAGAAAATGAAAAATAGAATGAAGGTGAGAAAGTTATTTGGGTAAGTCAGTAGGATATTAGTCTGCCCACATAAAGGTCTATGATTTACAAACAACTGGTGAGTCCCACAAAAACAATCTCAGTGCCTCAGTTCACAAAGATAACATATTAAGGTTTAGTTCAGTGTTGCCATCTTCATCATCATTTAACATCCGTTTTCCATGCTGACACGAGTTGGACGGTTTGACTGAAAACTGGTAAACTGTACCAGGCTCCAATCTTATATGGCATGGTTTCTATGGCTGGATGCCCTTCCTAATATCAACCACTCCAAGAGTGTGGTGGGTGCTTTTTATGTGCCACTAGCATGGGTACCAGTTATGTAACACTTGCATCAGCCACGACTATGATTTCACTTGACTTGACAAGTCTTCTCAAGCATGGTATATTCTTTTCTACTCTAGACACAAGGCCTGAAATTTTGGGAGAGTGGGGCAGTTAATTAATTCGACCCCAGTATGCCACTGGTACTTAATTTATCGACCCCGAAAGGATGAAAGGCAAAGACAACCTCAGCAGAATTTGAACTCAGAATGTAAAGACAAACGAAATACCAAGAAGCAGTTCACCTGGCATGCTAACGTTTCTGCCACCTCGCTGCCTTTCAAGCATGGTATATTGCCAAAGGCCTCAGTCACTTATCACTACCACCATGAGGCCCAACATTTAAAGGATGTTTTTATGTGTCACTGGCATAGGTGCCAGTTACATGACACCGGTATCAGCCAGGACTACAATTTCACTTGGTGGGTCTTCTCAAGTACAGCATATCGCCAAAGGTCTTGGTCACTTGTCATTGCCTCCATGAGGCCCAATGTTCAAAGATCGAGCTTTACTACCTTGTCTCATGTCATCCTCTTCCACAGGTTCCCTCCATGGTTAGAGATCGGCACTTCTTCACACAGCTGTCCCCAACCATACGCATCACATGACCATACCAGCACAGTTGTCTCGCTTGCACACCACATCTGATGACTCTTATACCCAACTTTTCTCTCAAGATGCTTGCACTGTCGAACATGCACACTGACATTGCACATCCAGTGAAGCACACTAGCTTCATTTCTTTCAAGCCTATGCATATCCTCTGTGGTCACAGCCCATATTTTGTTACCGTGTAACGTGGCTGTCCTCAGCAGTCGCAGCCCATGTTTCACTGCCGTATAGCATGGTTGTTTGCACACAGGCATCATACAATCTTCTATAAGGTGCAGACAAGGCTGGCTGCCTTGTGCTTTCAAGTTCAATATCGCTGTGTGGGACTTTGTGCAAGTGTCTTCAACTGTACCCTAAGATCAACCAATACTTTGTGAGTGGAATCACTAGATGGAAACTGTATGGAAGCTCATCGTGTGTGTGTGTGTGTATGTGTGTGTGTGTGTGTGTATAAAGCAAGAGATGTTCACTCCTGCTGGTACCATAACAAAAATGCATTCAATACAGTTTTTAAAGTGATTAGGATTAGGGTTAGGGTGTTATGAACAACATGCAGCCATAGAAATGATACCTAGGAGAAAATATACAAGTGAGAAGTGGTCTTCCAGCCCAACAAGGACAGCAGTAACTCTGAATAACAACTTGGACTATGACAACCCATCTAACTCACATCGGCATGGAAAGCAAATCTAAAACAATGAGGATGATGATGATGACAAAAAATTTGCTGAGTGTACATATGTTTATTACTCTCCACGCATAGAGTTCTTCAATTAAAATTATTCATAATTACACACATACACCTCACACACACACACACACACACACACAGATGTATGTATGTGTGTATGTATGCAAGCATGTATTATCTTGCTCTTTGTTAGAACACTCAGTGAGAAATTATTGATCTGATAACTACAGGACTGCTATTTTGACCTAATTTACATTTCATTCACCTTTAATGTAGTCAGAACCACATATCTTTAGTTAGACAGTTTATACAGCTGTCAGTATTCCATAATCAATCAACCACTGGTGTACACTTTGTAACAGAGAAAAATTATATAATATACCACCATAGGTTTATATAGATTATTTCAAAACAATGCATAAGCATAGACAAGTAAGCAAGAAGTTTCTGGGTTCAATCCCACTATGTAAAACCTTGAGAAAACACCTTCCCATGTAGCCTGAGGTTGACTGAAGTTTTGTGAATAGAATTTGGTAGATGGAAACTGCAGAAACTTGTGTGTGTGTTTATTCATGCCATGTTGCATCCATCTACATCAAAGACATAACCTAGCCATTCTATATGTACAGATTGATAAAATAAGCACCAGATTAAAATACTAGAGTTAATATGATTGACTAAAGCCCATGGCTGCAGTGAAAAGACTGAAGCCTATAAAAGAATGAGAATATATATTTAACATTTATCATGTATAATTTAGAAGTCATAATTAGGTATCTGACAGCAGTGAAACTCAATAAGACTAAGGCGGGGAATTGACAGAATTGTTAGAGCATAAAAAAAATGTTGTGGTAATTGTTTTGGTATTTTGCACTCTCAATTCTTGGTTAGTAGATTTAATTTATCACTTGCTTCAACACTGCCATGTGTCCTTGAGTCCCTTGACCAGATTTTACTGTTTCAAGCATTCAGACCAAGTTTCTAGTTTGAGATAACTTTCACTCTTCCTGTCTAGGACACCTCCAAAGAAAAACAAAACAAAAAATAAAGGCATTTGGATGCTCCCTTCACTCTCTGACTAAACGGTTAAAGAGAACACTAAAAAGTAGGTCAAAATTGTGACTCTCTTTGGTTGCTAGTCTCGTGGATTTTCTCAGAGTTATATCTCGCAAAATATTTAATAGCGAAGTAAATATATATTTATCATCATCATCATCAACTTTCTGACATCCATCTTCCATATTGGCATGGGTTGAGTGGTTTGACAGGATCTAACCAATGCCTGCTTTGGTATGGTTTCTACAGCTGGATGCCCTTTCTAATACCAACCACTTAACAGAGTGTACTGTTCTTGAATTTATGTAACTTCAATATTCTCCTTTTGTAAGGTGGTAAGGTCAACTTTGCCTTTATCCTTTCGGGGTCAATAAATTAAGTACCAGTTGCATACTGGGGTCGATAAATTAAGTACCAGTTGCATACAAGGGTTGATCTAATCAAATGGCTACTCCCCCCAAAATTTTGGACCTTGTGCCTAGAGTAGAAAAGAAAAGAATAATCTCTTTTTGTACTCTTTTATAACCCCATCTTTCATTTCCTTCTTTTTGGTTCTGTCAGCCTCTAGCATGTCCAGATATTTATATCCTGTAACGTTCTCTAAGTCCTTCATTCTTTCATTTTCTGGCATTTGTATATCTTCTCTTTGAACCCCTTTCCCCCCCACCCCCTCAAAATTAATCATGTGCACTTTAATAGCCCAAACTCCATTCAAACATCTTCAGAAAATATTCAGCTACCATTTACTTGATTGGCCAACTGTTCCTCATTTTTGGTAAGTAACTTCATATTCCAATAACTATATTTTCCTGTTTCACTACACCACCCATTGTTTCCTCCAACTTTCTTAATCATTCTTGTATTGTTGATCTGTTTGACTGATTGATCCCAAATTCCACTCCAAAATTCTCTACTTTCTTCTGCATTCAGGAAAACTATGTCATTCTTTTTACTCTCAAGTTCATCAAATAACATTATTTTCTAATTTGAATGGAACAGTCTATTCTGTCTGTACCATTCATTTCTTAAATCATACCTTTTCAATTTTGCATTAACTGATACCACTCTTCGTCTCAACTACTCATATACTATGTTAATGTATTTTGGGGCAATTTTTGTAATTGTTTTCCAACTTTCCCTCATCATGCAACTCTCTTATATTCAATATGTTGATTCTACCCTCGTCCACCATTCATTTCTTCAACAGGAAATTTCCACTACAATATTTGCTGAGTTATGTATCAAAGTATTTGTTTCAACTTTAATATTTGTTGGAAACATCGATGATATGCCATTTACTTTGTGTTTCTATTTTCATAAAAATACTGAAAAAACAAACAACCAGAATAGGGAAACTGAAAACAGAAACAACCCCTATAAGGTATCTTGGGAAAGATTAACAGACATGTAGACAGATATGTAACCAAAACTCCAGAACATATGCTTATGCACAATATACAGACAATATCATGACTGGGCACTTCGAAAACACATAAAATACTTTCAGTGCAATGAAAAAGACAAAATTGAAACAAAATATTTCTCCAATCCAGGAATACATAGCTGTTCAGTGAAAGTGTAAAACTACAATAAAACTACTGAAAAATAATAAAAATATAAATAGCAGGTGTATAATGAAGAGGTTGAGGTGGGAAGAAAACGTATCACATTCTTTCCCCAAGCATTTTAATACATGGATGAATACCTAAATATTCACATATAGTCTCTTGGACTAAATGGATTTTTTTCTTTTTAACAGCTGGATGCTCTGTTGAGCATATTTACTTTCATAAAGCAGATTTTAGTTCTTTACTTGTTGGCTAATGTTAATTTTGCACTAGTTTTTCATAATATCATAAATTAGATAGCTTGGATATATTTGCATAAGATGTTCAAGCAAATATTTTATAACCTGAGATTATTCCACATTTATGAAGTAAAAATGATAGATATTTTCAGCTATATGGATTCAAGCAGATATAAATATACCTAAATTAAAATTAACAAGTTTTAAAATTCTTTCTTTTCATTTAGAGCAATCTAGACAGACTGGCAACACATTTTCAGCAAAGAGGAAACAAAGGGACCAAAATAAATATTCTATTTTTTGTGTATCTCCAAAAACAAGATTCATAAAGAATCACAGATCCTAACATACAAATCTTGTGTTCGAGCATAATGTATGTTATATCCTAACATACATTATGCACATGCACAAACACAAGAATGAACACATGCATTTATGAAATAATATCAGATACCTTTAAGTGTAACACATTTAATAATATACCTGGTCAAGATGTTTTATTCACATTACTATGTTAACCTAGCCATGAGAAAGGGCTATCAGGAAATTTCTGCACAGTTTTACTGCAACAGATATTTTATGCAATGGGAGACGGGATGTCAGGATATAAAAGTATCACTCAGTCAAGGGAACTTTTAATATTCTTGTGTAGCAACTAGTGATTCACTAATTTGCTGGATCAGATACTGAAGTGAGATTTCTGGAAAATATACCTACATTCTAGACTGATGTCAATGGAATATAGTTCAATTTTTTGTTGCATCATGACACCTTTGTAAACAGAAACTATTTTGAAACTTGTTTTTAAAGTGAGAAGACATTTGAACAGAATCCTACAGATACAAACTGAGCAATGGAAAAACTTAGAAAAGACAATAAGAACTATGCCAATATTGAAATACAAATGTAGATGTAAAGACTTGAATTATTGTGAATAAGCAATTTCACTCTGTATATGATGAGTTAGTGGACATCAAACATCAATATTAAGTTTCCTCAGTGTTATTCATCTTTGTCATATAGATACTGTCACTAGAATTTAGGCCCTTTGGAGCTTCTAAGTGTTGAAAAAATGGTTTTCAATCAAAAAGTTTTTACTTAAATGTGACAAAAAACAAAATCATAAACAATAAGTATAAAAAGAGCTACTTATAACAAAGAACCATTTTATGATCTAAAAGACCAATTTGATCTGTCCAATCCAAATATGTTGACCTGGACTGCTCTATGAGGAAGCATTGATTACTATCGTCATTCAGTCCCAGATCAGCCTTGACCAAACCGATCAAAAATCAATAGTGCTCCAGCTGTGATCATGACTTTTTGTATTACCAGAACTACCTTGTCAATATGTTCTTCCTTTTCAAGATAGTAAGGTATGATTTGAGGACAAATTAACTGCTGCTGTTAAGTAACCTCATTGGTGACACAGCTGGTAGTTACACTGTACTTATAAACATTTAATATTGATGACCTAAGAAGTTCCTCTATTCTGAGGTGAATAACACTTATCTTTAGAGACTGCCAAAGAAATAATGGACAGCCTGTCATCTAGATCTGAAGTGTCTATATGTTGCTAATGTTGGACTGACACTTGAGTCCAACCTTCATGTATGAGGAACAATGGGGGAAAAAAAAAAACACTGTAGTAGAAGCATGACAATCTATTGAAATACATGTATGAATTTGTATGAAAAATTTAATTAGAATCCAATAATGTTTGTATACTTTAAGGCCACACACAGATATATTTTAACTTATTTCAAATAGCCATATCAGTACATCTACATACATCATTCAAAGTCAGTTTTATTGTAACATTCTACGTATGTTTGATACAAACTATCTAGTACATACATTTGCACTGTATAAGACCATTTCTGGCTTTGTAAGTACTTTTGAAACTATACATATATGAGTTGGTGCCACATAAAAAGCACTTGTGCTGGAGCCATGTAAAACACGTGCCACTGTCATGTAAAAAGGACTCATGCGAGTGCCATGTAAAAGGCACCCATGTTAGGTGCTGCATAAAAGCACCCGTATTGGTGTCGTGGAAAGCACCTGTACTGATGCCTTGAAAGAGCACCCACGCTGGTGCCAGGTAAGAAGCACCCATGCTGATGACACAGATAAAGCACCTGTACTGGTGACACAGAAAAGCACTTGTGCTGGTGCCAAGTAAAAAGCACCCATGTTGGTGCCATGTGAAAAGCATTCATGCTGGCGCCTCATAAAAGGCACTCATGCCAGTGCCACACAGAAAACACCTATGCTGGTTCCACATAAAAAGCATCAATCCCAATGCCATGTAAAAATCACCTGTGCCAGTGCCACATAGCAGCACCTGTACCAGTGCCACATAGCAGCACTCATGTTGGTGCCATGTGAAAGCAACTGTGTTGGTGTCACATAAAAGGCACCTGTGCTGGTGTCACATAAAAGGCACCTGTGCTGGTGTCACATAAAAGGCACCTGTGCTGGTGCCACATAAAAGGCACCTGTGCTGGTGCCACATAAAAGGCACCTGTGCTGGTGCCACATAAAAGGCACCTGTGCTGGTGCCACATAAAAGGCACCTGTGCCAGTGCCAAGTAAAAAGCACCTGTGCCAGTACCATTTAAAAAGTAGATTTACTGGTGCTATGTAACAGACACTCAGTACATTTTGTAAAATGGTTGGCATTAGGAAAGGCATCTAGCCATAGAACCCATGTGAAAACAGACACTGGAACCAAGGCAGCTCTCTGGTTGGCCAGCTCCTGTCAAACCATCCAAACCATGCAAGCATGGACAACTGACAATAAGTGATGATGATGATATATAAATTAATATTATACACATGAATGCCCAAGTATGCATACATAAACATACAGTAAATATCTGAAACCAGCAAAATAAAGATGTAAAATAAATTTGTCATCTTACCACAAATAAAAGTAATAAAATAAAATATCTAAATTTTAGTAAAAGTAATGAAATATGTTATTCTTACTTTTGCAATTTTTGCTTCATCTCTTTTCTTCTGTCCAATCAGGTTTTCTAGTGTATGCCTCGTGTTATCCAAATCAACAAGCTTTCTTCCTCTTTTATTGATTTTCACCTGAAAGGAGTAGAAAATACATGATGATGAGGATAGCATTAAAGGTAATAACAATGAAGATTATTATGAATGTAGTGATGGAGATTAAACAAACATTCGAATTAAAGGGGAGATATCTAGATTAAAACTATAATAAGGAAGCATGGATATGACTATGCAGCTAAGAAATTCGCTTTGCAACCATTTAGTTCTGGGTTTGACCCCACAAAGCTGCACCTTCAGTAAATGATTTTTCTATCAAAGTCTCAAACTAACCAATGCTTTGTGAGTGTAATTTCAAAGATGAAGTTGTGCAAAAAACCATCATTATAAGTATATATAAGTATGCACAAGCATGGTTATGAGGTTGAGAAGCTTGCTTCCCAGCTATGTGGTCTCAGGTTCAGTCCCATGCCATAGCACTTTGGCCAAGTGTCTTCTACTATAGCCCAAGCTGACCAAAACATTATGAGTAGATTTGGTGGATGGAAACTGAAAGAAGCTTGTCATATATGTGTGTGTGTGTGTGTGTGTGCATGTAACCTTGTTTTGACAGCATGAGATGGTTGTAGATGAGCCTCACTGTCATAAAAGCCATGTTTGTTTGTTTCTAGTTTTCCGTAGAAAATGTGTCTAGGCATGGGGAAATATCAACTTACTTGGAAAGCAGTGAGGGTTGACGACTAAGAAAATTTACCTTAAATAAACTCCCTCCGACTCATGCAAGCTTGGAAAAGTGGACTTTAAATGATGATGATTATGTGTGTCTTTTGATGGTGAATATTGAGAGAAATGTAAATATCAACAAGGAAACCCTTCTTCTCCACCACCACAAAAAAAAAAAAAGACTTAGTTTTTTGAAGCAAAACTCCCATGTGATATTTGATTTGCCAAACTACACAAATGCCATTATAAATGCAGTGAATAAGTAACTGACCTATTGGAAATGCATAACCAACAATGCTATTATTCATAAAACGCAATACAAAATTTTTTTTACAAATCAGTGTATATGCATTGTTTCCGAATAAAAATGAGGTATTTAACATGTAACTGGCCTCATTACTTCATTATACTAACAATATAGTAATTAGAATAAAGCAGCAATAAACTTATTTTTAAAAACAATGAAATGAATACTTTTCCAGCCTTGAAATGAATTGCTTTTTTAAAAAAGAAATAACAATATGAGTCCCCAACTGTAGAATTCCTATCTAGGAATTTTATCATATAGCAATCTTCAATTATGAGTTGTAACAAAAACAAAATTACATTAATTTTAATATAACTCATCATCATACAAGCTGGTACTTTGTATAAACTAGTGGTAGAGTACCATACAGAGAAATTAATAAATCACAACTGACTTTGTGGCATTTTAATGCTTTGCCTGTCCAAAGTATTTTCATGAGTTCATTCTGAACGTCTATGCTTGTTTTCAAACTTTTAGTTAACCCTTGTTTTATATATTCTGAACAGCATAAAGATTTTCTTTCACAGGTCCCAAATTACTTGAAAAAATTAGGAATGTGTATCATATATTATGGATGTCATACTTGGGAAAGACAAAGAATTAAACATAATTTTGAAAATTTAACTTACTCTTAACTCTGGAAATTTATTCAAATGTATTATAATTGGCTCTTGGACATGGTCATTTAAAGAACTTACGTAATCCATCCAGTGCAATTCAAAAGACTGAAACAAGAAATTAAAAATATAAATACCTCATCTATCATCATCATCATTACTGTTTTAACTTCTACTTACGAATTTAATATTTGGCATGCTGCACAGAATAACAGTATTCTTCTTGACCCTATGGTCTCATTTGTAGTGACACAACTCTGAGATAACTTCAATTCTTCCTTTTGATGTATTTTTCACTGTCAGCCCAAGGTACATTTTCACCCAGCAGATAACATAATCATACACATTACATATCCATACCACCAAAATATATTATCTTCTCCATTTCAACTGATGCCATTAATGCTCAACAGATTTGTCAATTCACTTACACTATACATCATCATCTTCATTTTATGTTTGCTTTCCAAGCTGATAGGATTACACAAATAGTCATGGTCCAAGTCACCTCTCACAGACTGGTGCTAGTGTACAAGGAGCATTCCAGAAGTTTTGAGGCTGTTTTTTAGGAGAGGCAGTTATAACTGTCCTTGGTTATTGTAATTTTAGTATATCATTACTATACATATAATAAGCTGACCTACCGACTTCTATTATTCTAGACAGAAGGATATGGCTGTAATAGCATTTTGAATACACCCTATTAAACAATGTTTGTCACAGTTAAATAGTTTTCAGAATGCGGTGGGGACATTTGGAAGCTCACTATGCAATAAAGTTTTGTTAAACTGGGACAAAATGCTACAAAAACTTATGAAATGCTTGAGCTTAGGTTCGAGAACAAAACACAATGCTCCACCAAGCAGTTTTATAACCAGGAATAACAACCTGTCGTTTCTGCAGTGCATTGTTACAAGTGATGAAAAATGCACTTTGCATCACAACAGAAGATGAAAAAGACAATAGTTATTATGTAATAAGAGAGCACTGCCAACTCTAAAATCAGAACTCCATCCACAAAAATCCTTGCACCTAGTGTAAAAAATGCCTGAAAGTAAGTCACAATCAAGCAAGACAACTCACATCAGGTCATTTCATAGAGTGACAGACATCAATGTTTCATCATTCTTTTGACTTATCAATGCCACATACCGAACAAGGCTTACTACAAGCCATATCATCAACTATGACTATATGCTAAATGGTTTAAACAATATCTGTTGGCATGTTCTGACATTTTATGCCATGGAAAAAATTCAAATATGAATCAGAAGCAGATACAGTTAAGATTTTTGCTTCACATCCAGATGCCAGATAGTTTTGCATTCAGACCAACTGCATAGCACCTTGAGCAAGTGTCTTCTACTCTTTCCTCTGAGTTAACCAATGTCATGTGAGTGATTATGATAAATAAAAATAGCATTCCATGAAAACATATCTAGTCATGGAGAAATACTACCTTGTTTGGAAACAGGTAAGGGTTGGTAACAGAAAGGGCATCCAACTGTAGAAAATCTGTCACAGTGAATTCTATCCAACCCACACAAGCATGGAAAAGTGAATATTAAAACAATGGTGATGATGAAGTAGATGATGATTGTGTGTGTTTGTGTGTGTAGATGTATACAGACATCGTTTTCCATTAAGTTTTGATCACTGAATTTGTATAGTAGCAATTCCTGATTGATTTTACAGAATACAATGAATGATTGATCTGCTTGTGTAACATTATGTCATTGTCATAGTTATGGCAGCTGTAACTTCTATGACAGTAGTAGTAGTAATAGTGGTGGTAGTAGTAGTAGTAGTAGCAGCAGCAGCAAGTGCAGAAGCTGTAGCAATAGTGGTAGTAGTACCACCAGCAGCTGCAGTAGCTGTAGCAACAACAGCACCAGCAACAACAGCACCTGCAGCAGCAGCAGTAGTAATAGTAAAAGCAGCAGCAGCAACTGCAGTAGTAGTGATAGTAGTAACAACAACAGTGGCGCTAGTGTTACTGTTACTAATTGTGATATATTGTATCAGATAATCACTTCCAGTTTTTAGGACAGCTTCAATTAGTCTTTATTCTTGATCTCCCTTCAATCTTATAAAATGGTTGTGTTTTTAGGTGGGAGGGTTCCCTTGTTTCATTTAAGAGTACTCTTCGATCTAACTTGTGATTCTTTATTCAAATGCTCACATGATAGGCGTACTAGTATTTCATCTCTGCAAACTGGGTTTTTTTTTCTTTTTTTTTTCTTTTGTGTATTTTTTTTATACATTTGAATGGATCCAATAATACAATCATATAAACACAACACAAAACACCTCATGATGTTTGCAGCTATCCTGTGGATGTGATTATTTATGATTGATATTTGTTTTTAATTAAGGGTGCCAGAACATCTATTATTCCACCCCCACCTCAATTTATATTATTTAAACACAAAGTAATTAAACAATAATTAAACTTGTTTCATCAGATCTCTGTAATATAAATGGCATGTATACAACTGAGATTCAAGCATTTATTTTGTTGTGCTAAAAAAGAGAGCCAAGTCATAGAAAAAGGAAGCTCAATGCTAATAGTTGTAAACATTTAGAATTAATGAGGTTATTACACTAAGTTGCATTAAATTATATAATTAATGATATGACATTTTCCTTAAGTTATTTTCCTTTTACTTTTGATACACAAATAGATTATCCTTATAAGTTGCCATAAATACATTCAGTTCTGTTTAGAGATAGAGAGAGAGAGTTTTAGATACATTCATTAAAATGAATAAGGAAGAGGAAAAGGTGACTCAAAAATGATGCAAACAGACTTGGGTGGCATGTAAACCACTGGCATAAAATTTAATAGATGATGAAGTAGTGAACAGGCAAAACATTGAACCTAAATCATTTATAGTATTTAGTTTTATTGCTCTACATTCTGAGTTCAAATGTCATTAAGGCCAACTTTGGTTTCAACTTCACCAGAGTCAATAAAACAAGTTCTAGTAATACACACATATACAGATACATACACAGACACACACACAACTAACCCTCTCCTGTAAAAAATATGGCCTTGTATGTAGCAAAATAAGAAGAAAAAAAAAGAATGTTTTATATGTTGGATCTGATTATTTGATTCTGACACGTGAATGGCACCTGTGCCGGAGACACAAATGGCACCCATGCTGGTGACATGTAAAAGGCACCCAGTACACACTGTGGAGTGGTTGGTGTTAGGAAGGGTGTGCAGCCATAGAAACCAAGCCAAAACAGACTAGAATCTTGTGCAGCTCTCTGGCTTATCATCTCCAACCAAACCATCTAACCCATGCCAGTATGGAAAAATGGGTCAAGGAAATTTACTTCATTCTATTCAATTTGATAAAGGAGTAGAACCAGTTTGCTGAATACTATTAATTTTACCTAGCTACAGAAAACCTTGTTCTACTCCACTCCCAATAACAAACCTGTTCAATCAAAATGCATGTAAAAGTGGTATCTTCTACATCATTCTGGTATTGGTAACATTATTATAAAACTTAGGGGTTAACTAATCTTACATTTCAATATGTCTCTAACAATGCAATGTTTCTAATCTCTTTTACATTCTTCCAGATAAACTGTCTTAGCAAATTATCTCTATCCTCTCACTATTTAAAGTATACACTACACAAAATCCATAACCTGTTCCTAATAAATAATAGCTATCCTAGCTTGAAAACACATGAGGATTGGTATCAGAAAAAACATTGAGCCTTAAAACTCTCTGCATCAACAGTTTCATGTGACCTATGTAAGCATTGAAAAATAGACATTAAAACAATGATAGTGATCATTATCAGCTTCTTCAAAATAAACTTTTCTTAACTGTAGATTTCACATAATGTGTTTATGTAAACGAATTTGCACAAACGAGTGAAAGCATGCATGCTTATTTCACCTGCGAGAATGGATGGACTGATGAACTTACTAAAATCCTCAACATTTTTTTTCCTTTTAAATTTTCTAAAGAACTACAAGAAAATATATTTTAGGAGCAAGCCTTAACTCTTTCTGAGATTAAAAATTTTGTGAGAAATTATAGAAGCATAATATACATGTGCATGTGTGTGTAGCAGGGATGTATTTCATAATATCAATGGAAGGCAGACAGGATTTGAAGTCAGAACAACTAAACATCAAACCTTCAAGAAGAAACCCTAATTTAACTATCATTGTACTTAAATAAAGTGAATACTTACCTCTAAATGACTGTGGAAGGATTTCTGGTCTTCCCAGTCATCTTCATAAACTTCATACAATGTGTCACAGAGTGTCTTGTTGGCATATGATACAGCTGGAAGAGAAATAAACAAGGTTAAAGTGACACCAAGAGTATCGAGTATTGTTTTAAGAAGTATGGAAAACAGACATTAAATGATGATGATGAGAGGGATGCGAGAGAAGTACAAAGGAAGAAAATATAGATGAATGAAGGAGGCAGAAAAGGAAGAAGGGGGAAGGAGAAAGAAGAGTTAAGAGAGAAAATACAGGAGGAGAGATGAGAGGGTTGATGAAGACAGGTCATAACTATAAGGAGTTGTTAGAGGGCTAATGTGATGAGAGAAGTGAGATGGAAATGATTAAGATGGAGGTTTTCACTATTAAGAACACCACATACATACATTCATTCATTTCCTACCCATTCCATTCAGTCATTATCAGACCACTTCTGAGTGAGTGTCACAGATAAAGTGGCCCTTGCCACTTTATCCATACTGGCCATTTGCAGGCAGGATGGGGTGCTCCTCTGACTAAGTGATCAGCCCTGGCTATTGGTGCTTTGATGAAATTTAAACTTAGAATAGAAAGAGCCTGATGAGATACAGCAAGGAGTCTCATCTGATACTAGCATTTCTCCCAATCCATTGTTCCTGACATCATTAATCTCAAAAGGAGGTAAGGCAAAAGTAACAGAAGTAGGTAAGTGAGTGAAAGCTTATTCAATACTTGGTACATTAAAAAATAAAAAGTAGGACAAAATATGGAGTGAAAGGTGGTGGTCATGGTAGCAATCAATCTTCCAGTCAAACCAAAGAAACAAGGTTTGTTTTTTCCATTACTGATATTGTCTGTTCTAACTCCTGACAAGAGGGGTGTTACCTTTCTTTTTTCTAGTGACAGAAGGTGAGATTTGAACTTAGAATGCACAGAACCAACACAGATACTGCAAGGTATTTCATCCAATGGCCAAATATTCTAAAACTTTTACCAATTCTCCCAACAACACTGACTTTGTTGATCCCTGAAAGGATGAAAGACATAGTGCCCTCAGCAGGATTTGAACTCAGAGCACAGAGACTTGGAACAAAAACTGCAAGGTATTCTATCCTGTGCTGAAACAATTATGCCCATTTACCACCCTGTAATCAGAAAAACAATATTAACTGAAGAATATCATAGCTTCAATTTTTTATAAAAATATAAAAAGTAACTAGACAGGTTTTTGTGTTGTTAAAACATTCTCAGCAACAATACTTATTTATTACGCAGATACTATCTCGGAATTATTTAATACTTACCACCACATATACATTTCAGTATGCTCTATTTGCTAGCGCTTTAGCAAGCAAAAATGAAACTATGACTATACTTCTAAGGAAGCTGAAACGTATCTAGAAAAGCATCCAATATTTGTGAAATAGAAATAAGATTAGTCATTAACTAATATTAGTTTTATCCCACTGCATATTTAATCATACCTGAGTTTTGGACACTTCAAGCATTAAATATGGTGTCACCCATTTAGCTGTTATTCATTACATAGATGGCATCACAAATTAAAAATATATTAATTTATTATAACTCCTCTGTCACTGTCCTCCAAGCTATAAAACATCGGCTTTCCATGGGAACTTCTTTACACTGATGACCTAGTTTTATGCTGAATCAGTAATGTATTTAGAGAAGAAATTCCAGATATGGAAGCAAAACATAGAAGAAGACTCAAGTTAAGTTAATAAAGATTAGAGTATTAGCCTTTAATAAATCTAATCTTTGTACCCCTATTAAATTATACTTAGCTTATATAAAACAATACCGGTATTTCCACAACTTAAAATAATTCAATTTAATTAAATTAGTATATAGTTAACATGTTGTTTAGCTTTAGTGCTCCTTTATTAAATACCAGTTAAATTCCAATTGAACAATTTCCATAGACACCATCTAATAAGTTAATATTTAGATAAATCATCATCATCATCATCATCATCGTTTAACGTCCGCTTTCCATGCTAGCATGGGTTGGACGACTTGACTGAGGACTGGTGAAACCGGATGGCAACACCAGGCTCCAATCTAAATTTGGCAGAGTTTCTACAGCTGGATTTGTCGAATCCCTCAGCCCTACCCCTAACAGACACTGCCCTCTGTTCTCTAAGACTTAGATATACAAAAATTTGATAATACTAGTCTATAAGCTGACCCCATAAAACAGTGACAAGCAAAATCTGTAGCAAGTCTTTCTTCCTGATACCTTAGTAGCTTTTAAGTGGAAGTGAAGTCAGCATGTTCTTTGTCTATCTCCTTAACTTCTTGGAGATTTTAGGTAAAATTATACTGTGTCCATCTGTTTTAATTTAATTAAATTCTATGTCTTTGTGCAGCTGAGGATTGCTCTGCATTTAAATTGATGTAATGGTTGCTTTGTTCAATTAAATGGAGTTACATGAAACGATTGTACTGCATTACCTCTGGATATCCTTGTTGCTTATTTTGAAATGTACATATATATATATATATATATATACACACACACACATATATATATAATGAAAAAATGAGTCACGGGAATATCTTCACAAGAGTGATTGGAATAAACGGCAATAGTGGAATACCCCATGCACACACACATACACACACACACTCACTCACACACATCAGATGAAATGGACGTGTGTGTGTGTGTGAGAGAGAGAGAGAGAAGGGGTGTGTTGTCATACGTACATAAATAAATACGCATACATCTTTTTTGTATATATGTGTGCGTGTGAGAGAGTGAGTGCCACTTAGACATCACTCTCTCTCTCTCTCTGTTTCACACACACATGCATACAAAAAAATGTATGCATATGTATCTATATATGTACGTATACATGACAACACACCCCTTCACTCTCTCTCTCTCACACATATATATATAAATGTATACAAACATACATACAAAACCACATGTGCATGTGTGACTGACTACAAATACCTAGAGCTGAACATTGTGTGCAAAAAGTAAATTAATAAAAAAAATTTTACAGAAATTAACAGTGTGCAGGTTCAAGTGAAAGAATGCCCATATTTTTTGGGACACCCTATGTTGAATTGCAAAATTCTAATGTGATATTTGTGTAATAATGAAATCAAACCTGGAGTGTCTCTGTGTGTGTTTATATTAGAGCCAGTGTGTGTGTGTGTTTATATTAGAGAAACAGTGTGTGTGTGAGAGAGAGAGAGAGACAGAGAGAAAACATTGCAAACAACGAATGACAAACATGAAATGAAAAAAACCCATATAAATAAAAGTTCATTAAAAACTATCTTGTACCAAATACTTAAATTTATGAACTTAGTAAATATTTCTTTCAGTAATTTATCGTAGTTGTGAAATAAAATAGTGAAATAAAACTTGAAATGAAAATATTAGAATAGAGAGAGACTTTGCAAATGAAAACAGAAAATTTCCCCATTGCTGCATCAATACCAGAAGTTGACATTGAGAAACCTTTTTAAAGAAGTGAATCATATTTATTTTTAATTTTTAATCTATAATATAAATTTGACATGTGTGAACGTTGTATTCTTTCTTGTCTTGAGGTTCACAGCCAAACGGCTGGGTGGATTTGCGTGAAAAATGGCACACATGTAGAGACTGGTGCATAGATTGGAATGCGGTTTGTATTTTTTCCTAGCCCCCATAGTTACCGAGAAAATCGATTAAAACAACCTCTGTGTGTGTGTGTCACTGAAGCCATTCATACATACATAACCACTCTCTCTCTCTCTCTCAATCACTCACTACAAAACCTGAATGAAAAATTTCAGTTATTTCTCTCATATACACACACACCATCAACATTACTCTGTCTCTTCACACGCACTCACAAAAGCAATTCATATACACACCACACATTCTGTCTTACACACCCCATCAAACACACACACACACACCAATTCTTACGTCTCACGCAACTTCAAAAGAACTTCACTCATACAACTGCACTCTCGTTGTCTCTTTTGCTTTCATGCCAACTTCAAAAGATCCCCTTTTTTCCCCAACCACATATCAAAAAAATATTTTCACTTGTCCGGGAATTGCTATTACAGACAAATTCACAACAATTTGACTTGAGAGATAAACACAAACCACCTCATGCTGACTGCAAAACTCCCACCAAATTATCCGCAAAAAAACACACACACACACATCCATTTCATATACCTTCTTTCAATTTCTGCTCTCTGATTAGACAAATGTCTAATACAATAGCTCTCAGCTACATTTTGTTCTCTAAGGTACGTGTCTATTTTTTCTATAAATGTATAACAATGACTTATTCCATACTTCTCCACTTAGCTTTTATCTTCACTTTTCTTAAATTGGATACGTCTGCTATTAAGTTGCAGAACTTTGGCAGTACAGTTACAAATCATTTCTGCTTTACTTCTTACATACAATTTCCCCGTAAATTCTTACAGCTTCATTTTTTGGTGATGATTGAAATGTCAAACATTTTCTAACTCTTAAAGCAATTCTTAACGTCAACTTCTTAATGCCTCTTCTATTTTTTTCCTAGCCCTCATACTTACCGAGAAAATCGATTAAAACTTTTTCTAATGCAAATCTCCTCTTTATTTAGTTGCTCACACAGCAACAAGGGGACTACAGCCAAAACTTTCGCTATGCTGTCTCTCTTCTTTCACCTCTTTGTGGGGTTAATTATCTTCATCTTTAGTCACAGTTTCTCATTCAAATTACATAATATGCAGAATTGTCGCATTAATATAGTAGGGTGTTTTCAGGGAGATTGGCTGCTATTTCTACTAAGTCTACCTACCACGTAGAGGTCTGAACTTAATTTTCATTCACAGATTTGCATTTCAAAAATTTAACAATCTTTTCTATAAATCAACTATCGTAAAAATTTTCTACCATGACCTCACATTTTTTATGTATGTGTGTGTACCTTAAAAGACGTGATTAGACAGATGTCCAATAGAATAGTTCTCAGAAACAGACTACATACAAATTCTTTCTTCACAACTCCTGAAGCTGTTTTCTGTAAAGATATTTTGGAAAGACTTCCACCCTTCCTCCCACCCACCCACCCACCACCGATTTTCTCCCAAATTTGTTTATTTAAAAAAATTTTTTTTTTTTTTGCCAAAAGTCCCCGTTTTCGGATATGGAGGTTCGGGGAAAATTGCCAAAAATTGGCATTGTGAAATTCCCCCTTCTCCCCCAACTTCTTCAATTTTGACTTTTTTCCCCAACACTAACCCTAAAACCCTAACTCTAACCCTAAAACCCTAACCCTAAAACCATAACCATAAGTACAGAAATGTTTTGAAATTTTTGTCCAGATCATAATGTCTGTATTTTTCCGCATATTTAGAAAAAAAAATTCTTAAAAAAAATTTTATAAAGATTTTTGGAAATTGTTTTCAGAATCATAATCTCCATATTTTCCCACATATTTTGAAAAACAAATTCTGAAAAAAGTTCAAAATGAAGGAAATGGGGGTGGGGTTAATTTAGAAATGTTGATTTTTGCCAATTTTTTTGCAGATTCGTATTCTCCGTAGCCAAAAAGGGGGTTTCTGTCAGAAAAAAAAAATTTTTAAGGGTGGTTTGGAGAGGGGAATGGGCGAAGCTGTTTTCTGACAGGTGGAGGAGGAAATTTTCATACGGCTGGAGGCTCCAATCGAAACAGGGGACCCAAAATGATAAGGTTGAGAAACGCTGTTATAGATTATGCCTAACCGAAAATGATCACAGCCACATTACCCAAACAGACCGGGTGAAACTGGGCTTAGCTGCTAGTAAAAAATAAACTGAAGACACTATTATGTATCTGAGGTCAAATTATTCATGCATCCCAAGTATGGAAGCAATTTGCACAGCTATTTTTGCGTGAAAAGCAAAATCACACACATGCAGCTCTATTTTATATAATATATATGTGTATATATATGTGTGTGTACACACACTACCAAATCTAAATATTCTACTACCTTTATACTCTCTCATCACTCTAATATCCTATTATACATCCTTTTAACCATGTCACTCTTCTCTCATTTGAGCCTTAGTCACTCATGCCTCTTTTACTCTCTCTCTCTTCTCTCTCACTGTACTATGCTGTCACTAGTGTGATAAAGGATGGCAGATGATCCCCCATCTTCACCTCACTATGCTTCACATGGGAATATCACATGACCTGTCTCACCAACGCTCAACCTTTCCTAGCTCTCACCCCATACACTGTATCATTATTCCTTCTATATTCCATCCCCTTATGAACTAGCTGGTATTGACATCCATCAATTACTCCTACCATTTATCCATCTTATAATCCTTCACTCTCACTCTCTTTGTTACCTTCTCACTTCAATTACTCTTCCTACCATAACACATTTTCTTGCCTTTGCCACACATCTTGATTCTCATGTGCCTTTTATTCATCTCCTCAGTCTAACTTTATAGAGTAGTGAGGACACTCTAATTGTCAAAGTAAAAAGCAACCCATCTATTGTTGGGGACCAAGGGGACATTTTAATCCTGTCAAGAACAAGGAAACCTCTTTTGTGCTAGGACACAAAATGAACATGATACATACACTCTCTAAAGTGCTAAAGTGTGGACTTAAGAGGGCACTTTGGTTCTGTCAAAAACATGACAACCTCTCTGGTGCTCGTGCCAGAATCAAATTCAGTATACTCTGTAAAGTGGTAAATGTTAAGAAGGTCATAGACAAGATGTATCCTCCAATTTCTCTGGTAGAGCAGTATCTCTAAACTGACATAGATAATGACAACCCATCCAATTGATACTCGCATGGAAAGCTAATGTTGATTAATGATGATGATGGTGATTATCCAAAGCTAAATCTTCCTGTCATTGCTATTCTGAATTTCCCCATTCCTAATTTTCACAGCTGTAAATGAATGACTAAACTCTTTTTTACCTAAGTTGATAAAGTCATATGTCATTTTCTATAGCCTTGAGTTAATCCATTTCTTGTGAAGGAAAGGATAGAAATGGAAATTTCATTGAAGTCTGTCGGATGTACCTATAATTGGAAAGATATAACCATATGGCTTTGTCACACACTATGTTATGCTGGTTCTGCATGATAATTAAATCAAAGGTATGTGTGTCTGGTATGCTCAGCCACAAACACATTAATTCAGGAGCAGGTAATTTGAGCCATTGAACAACTGAGACATTGTTGAATGACAGAGATACATTTATGTGTGTGTGTGTGTGTGTGTGTGTGTATAAATCATTAAATATAAAATACAAGTATTAACAGTCGACAACTGAGGAGGGGTTGACTTCTTGTGGTATTTTGTCCCCTACTTGTCTCTCATTATGTGTTTACGTATTTCTCACTCATTGGTGATGTCCTGTACTTGATATATTTTATATTTATTTATAATTGATCACTACGCACCCTTGTACACAATAAGATTTTTACTTTGATATATATATATATATATATATACATAGAGAGAGAGAGAGAGAGAGAGAGAGAGAGAGAGAGAGAGAGAGAGAGAGAGAGAGAGAGAGAGAGAGAAAGAGAGAGAGAAAGAGAGGGGAAAGAGCTGATGAGTTTTCATCAGGAAGACTCAAACTAATAGGTATGTATTCTGAGTGCTGAAATAGGTGTGTTACCTATTTGTCCTTGTCCTACATTGCCTAATTGTTTGTCTTTCTTCATTACTTTAACATATATCATCATCATTGTTTAACATCTGCTTTCCATGCTGGCACGGGCTGGACGGTTTGACTGAGGACTGGCAAGGCAGAAGGCTGCACCAGGCTCCAATCTGATCCGGCAAGGTTTCTACAGCTGGATGCCCTTCCTAATGCCAACTACTCCAAGAATGTAGCGGCACAGGGGCCAGTCAAGCGGCACTGGTATCAACCACATTCAAATGGTGTTTTTTATGTGCCACTGACACGGGAGCCAGTCAGGCATCAACCATACTCAAACAGTGCTTTTTACATGCCACCAGTACTGGCAATGGCCACACTCGAATGGTGTTTTTTATGTGCCACTAGCACAGGTGCCAGTCAGGTGGCACCGGCATTGGCCATGACTACAATTTCACTTGATTCAACAGGTCTTCTCAAGCATAGCATATTGCCCAACAATTGAAGGGCATTTTTAAATGGGCCAATTAAACAACACTGACATCGGCCACGGCTATGATCTCACTTGGTTTGACAGGTTTTCTCAAGCACAGCATATCTCTAAAGGTCTCGGTCACTTGTCATTGCCTCTGTGAAGCCCAACATTTGAAGATTGTGCTTCACCACCTGATCCCATGTCTTGCTGGGTCTACCTCTTCCACAGGTTCCCTCCACTGTTAGGGTGTGACACTTCTTCACACGGCTATTCTCATCCATACACAACAAATGACCATACCAGTGCAGCTGTCTCTCTTGCACACCACATCTGATGCTTCTTATGTCCAACTTTTCTCTCTGGGTGCTTACATTCTGTTGTGTAGGCACAGTGACATTACACATCCAGCGGAGCATACTAGCTTCATTTCTTTCAAGCCTACACATGTCCTCAGCAGTCGCAGCCCATGTTTCACTGCAGTCTACCTTTCACTCTGAGCGAGAGGCCCTTTGTTACCAGCAGAGGTAGGAGCTCTCTGAACTTTGCCCAGGCTATTCTTATTCTAGCAGCTACCTTCTCAGAGCATCCACTCCAACTACTGACTTGGTCACCCAGGAAACAGAAGCTATCAACTACTACTAGCTTTTCTCTCTGGCATGTGATGGAATCTGTTTTCTGCATATCTTCGGTGCTTATTGAACCTGTGCATTTGCCACACGCAAAAACTATCTTCCCAGTTAACCTTCCTTTGATATTGTTGCAACTCTTCTGTGTCCATAGCTTACACCAGCTACATCTTATGGAGTTTCTACCTACATCTTTTCTACAGATTGAGCAGGGCCGTCTACCTGAAGGGATTTGTGATTTGACTGCCATCCTACTTACTAAGATTTTGGTTTTTGCTAGATTGACTCTAAGGCCCTTTGATTCTAGACCTTGCTTCCACACCTGAAACTTCTCTAGCTCTGGTAGGGACTCAACTATTAGAGCAAGGTCATCAGCTTAGAGGAGCTCCCAGGGGTAGCTTATCTTGAATTCCTCTGTTATTGCCTGTAGGACTAAGAGAGGACTGAGGAGAGCTGGCAGAATCGTTAGCTCGCTGGGCAAAATGCTTAGCAGTATTTCGTCTGCCGTTACGCTCTGAGTTCAAATTCCGCCGAGGTCGACTTTGCCTTTCATCCTTTCGGGGTCGATAAATTAAGTACCAGTTACGCACTGGTGTCGATGTAATCGACTTAATCCCTTTGTCTGTCTTTGTTTGTCCCCTCTATGTTTAGCCCCTTGTGAGCAATAAAGAAATAAGAGGGAGCTGAGGACTGATCCTTGATGAGCCCCTATGCATATACACACATGATGAAATGCATGTAGGAACTTTAATATAAACTTGTGTTTATCCTTATTTTCCCTATATTTGCTCTGTAGCTCATAACTATCAAAACTACTTAGCAAAGTAGCTATTCAACAGCTATGCAGAAAGCAGACTGGATTATGAAAATCTACATGAAGCTGTAAACAATAGCAGTCATGCATCTACACATAATTTCTAATATATATATATATATATATATATATATATATATATATATACATATATATATATATATAGGTGCAGGCATGGCACCTTGGGCAAATGTTTTCTACTATAGCCTCGGGCATCTTTCAGTTTCCACCTATCAAATCCACTTACAAGGAATTGGTTGGCCTGGGCTACAGTAGAAGACACTTCCCCAAGGTGTCACAAAGTGGGACTGAATCTAAAAACCACATGGCTTGGATGTGAAACAGCCACGCCTGCATCCTTATATAAAGAAACACACACACTTATGTGTGTGTGAGAGTGAGAAAGAGAGAGAGAGTATGCATAGATTTTTTTATATTATTCATAACCATATTACAGTAGCCATTGCATAATGTGACAGTAAATTATAAGGATTCTATTGACAGAGAAAAAGAATACTTACAATTAATCATAAACCTTATCAAGTCATTTGTATAAGTCTGTTTTATACACACACACACACAGATAAATATATATGTTGGCATAGTAACTGCTAGATGGTTAAAAAGTTCACTTCACAACTACAAGGTCTTAGTTTCTTTCCCACAGTCTGATATCATGTGCAAAGGTCACATATCATTTATCATAAGCCTTGAATCGACCCATGCCTTTTGAGTTAAATGGGGTAGACAGAAGCAACATGGAAGCCTGTCACATGGACTGTACCTGTAATTCACATGATGCAGGCTTGTTACTTACACACACACACACACACACACACACACATACACACACACACACACACACACACAAGTACATACACACTGTGTCACATTGATTCTGCCTAAGAATTATGTTGTGTACATCTGTCTGTGGAATTCTCAGTTACTTACACATTAGTCCAGGATCAAATAATTTAATTGACTAAATATTTGAATCATCATCATCATCAAACAAGAGATCCACCACCACCACCACCATGTGGGTACATGAGAGAGAGAGAATGAAAGTTTGAAACCATTTTTATTTATGCACAAAGCTAGTTTTTCTATGGAGGCGGAGAAAATTCAGTGGAATAAAATGCTTAACCCATAGATTAATTTGAACTCAGAACATAATGAATGAAATGAAAGATACCGTACTGAAATTAGCCAAGCCCTGTTTCAAACACAAACTAAATGAATGAATAAAATAAATAAAATACACTTAACAATAACAAGGTAGGAATAAATACCAGCAGTCTTTGACAATTCATTAATGGAGATTAGTACTGCCTGAAATAATTATGATGCCTCCAGTGGAAGCTATTTATTATAGTTCAAGCTTATTCTATCATGCAACAATTAACAAATACACTTCCAATTTAAATAAGAGGAAGAGGAACAAAAATCAAATTGCCAGGAGAAGGGTTTTACTTAATTTTTATGTTTGCTTTTATTTTACAACAACTTCCATGGGTGTGTAAGGAAAGAATTGTCTTCTTCAATTATAAATTTAAGAGTTGTCCTTGTCTTTAAATAACAGAAGTTTAATTAATATTTTTATTTAATATTCTTATTTTTTTATTTGTTGTTTTTTTCTCAAATAATAAAAATCAATACTTTATCTTTTTTTTTTCTTTCTTAAGTAATAGTTTCAGCAGTTAATGCATTGTAGAATTATAGGTGAGCTCTGTATTACTGCACTCAGAGTCTAAATACAAAGTGCAAGTAAATAAAACAATTAAAATAAGAGAAAACCAAGTTATCAGGATTGTCTAATGAAAAGAAATAATCAGCAAATCTAATCAAAATATTTTATAACAGGTGAAACACTCAAACATGTGACAGGATATGTTAAGTTTTACTATCTCATGGAGAGATTTGAAGTAGAGTTTAGAACACTACTTGTAAAATAACATCGAGTCAGAAAATATGAGTATGAGTGCAGGCATGGCTGTGTGGATGTAGAGTTTGCTTTGTTACCACTAAATCTCCAGTTCTATTTCACCATGCAGTATTTTAGACAAGTGTCTTTCACTATAACCTGAGGCTTATCAATGCTGTACATACACTACAAAGTATCAAGCACATACATTACATTAATATTACACACACACACACATTATATATATATATATATATATATATATATATATACATGCTGTTGTCTGGGGAGAGTCAATTTCTTTTGGTGCCTTATTTAACACATTCACCAGTAAGATTTCCACTTATTTATTTTTTATTTTTCCAAAATATTTGTTGTGTCTTGCAACCTTTCCAATAGTTTTGACTGTCCGTTACTCACACTGCATTCCTTTTTTGTTTGTTCGTGCGCATGTGTGTGTGTGTGTGCCTATATATGCATGCATGTATCTATTTATGTGTGTACAGTTGTATGCATGTATTCTGCATATTCATGTATTTGCATGTCTGTTTGAGTGTTTTTATGCATGTGGGTGTGTGTGTTTGTGTATGTGTGTGTGTGTACCTCTGTCTCCTTGTGTGTGCATGCCTGAGTGTGTATGTGTGTGTGTGTTTTGCAACTAGGTACCATGTTTGTATGTATGGATGTGCATCTCCATGTGTGGATGTGTTTCAGTCTTCATTTGCGTATGTGTGCTTGTTTGCTCATATAACCTATGTACCTATCCGTCTGTATGTGGATTTGTTTACTTTCACATCCATATGCTTACATACATACATACATACATACATACATACATACATATATATACACACACACATATATATATATATACATACACCACCCCCACACACACACACACATACATCTATCTACATAACAGCCCACTAACTATTCTACTCTACTTGTGTAAACTGTAGGTAGTTAGTAGGTTGTTATGTAGATAGATGTATGTAAGTGTGTGGGTGGGTGTATGTATATATATGTGTGTGTGTATATATATATATATACATATATATATATATATGTATGTATGTATGTAAGCATATGGATATAAAAGTAAACAGTTCAACATACAGACGGATAGGTACATAGGTTATATGAACTGACAAGCACACATACGCAAATTACGACTGAAACACATGACCATATATACACACACACACATAAACACACACACAAACACAGACATGCAAACACATGAATATGCAGAATACATACATACAAATCATCATCATCATCATCGTTTAACGTCCGCTTTCCATGCTAGCATGGGTTGGACGATTTGACTGAGGACTGGTGCAACCGGATGGCTACACCAGGCTCCAATCTAATTTGGCAGAGTTTCTACAGCTGGATGCCCTTCCTAACGCCAACCACTCAGAGAGTGTAGTGGGTGCTTTTACGTGTCACCCGCACGAAAACGGCCACGCTCGAAATGGTGTCTTTTATGTGCCACCCGCACAAGAGCCAGTCCAGGGGCACTGGCAACGATCTCACTTGGCTTGCCGGGTCTTCTCACGCACAGCACATTTCCAAAGGTCTCGGTCAGTAGTCATCGCCTCGGTGAGGCCCAATGTTCGAAGGTCTTGCCTCACCACCTCAGCCCAGGTCTTCCTGGGCCTACCTCTTCCACGGGTTCCCTCAACTGTTTGGGAGTGGCACTTTTTCACGCAGCTACCCTCATTCATTCTCACCACATGTCCATACCAGCGCAATCGTCTCTCTTGCACACCACTACTGACGCTTCTTATGTTCAGCTTTTCTCTCAAGATACTTACACTCTGACGGGTATGCACATTTACATTACACATCCAGCGGAGCATACTGGCTTCATTCCTTGCGAGCTTACGCATGTCCTCAGCAGTCACAGCCCATGTTTCACTGCCATGTAGCATGGCTGTTCGTACACATGCGTCATACAGTCTGCCTTTTACCCTGAGTGAGAGTCCCTTTGTCGCCAGCAGAGGTAAGAGCTCTCTAAACTTGGCCCAGGCTATTCTTATTCTAGCGGTTACACTTTCAGCGCACCCACCCCCACTACTAACTTGGTCACCCAGATAGCGGAAGCTATCAACTACCTCTAGTTTTTCTCCCTGGAATGAGATAGAAGTTGTTTCCTGTTTGTTTACAGTGTTTATTGCACCTGAACATCTGCCACATACAAAAACTAACTTTGTAGTTAATCTGCCTTTGATATTGCTGCACCTCTTATGTGTCCATAGCTTGCACCGGGTACATCTTATAGAGTTACTACCTACTCCTTTACTGCATACTGAGCAGGGCCATCTACCTGAAGAGGTTTGTGTTTTATCTACCTTCCTACTTATTAGGATTTTGGTTTTTGCTAGGTTGACTCTAAGGCCCTTCGATTCTAGTCCTTGCTTCCACACCTTAAACTTCTCCTCTAGTTCTGATAGTGACTGCGCAATTAGTGCAAGGTCATCAGCATAGAGGAGCTCCCAGGGGCAACCTGTCTTGAATTCCTCTGTGATCGCCTGGAGGACTATGATAAATAGGAGGGGGCTGAGGACGGAACCTTGGTGGACCCCTACCTCTACCCGGAATTCATTACTGTACTCATTTCCAACCTTCACCTTACTGACAGCATCTCTGTACATGGCTCGCACAGCTCTCACTAACCATTCTTCTATCCCAAGTTTCCTCATTGACCACCAGATAAGGGATCGGGGGACCCTGTCAAAGGCTTTCTCCATGTCAACGAAGGCCAGGTACAGAGGTTTATCCTTGGCTAGATATTTCTCCTGCAGCTGTCTCACTAGAAATATGGCATCAGTGGTGCTTTTACCTGGCACGAACCCAAACTGCATCTCATCTAAATTGATTCTCTCCCTAATTAGTTGGGCTATGACCCTCTCCGTAACTTTCATAACCTGATCTAACAGCTTGATGCCTCTGTAATTATTAGTATCTAAAGCGTCACCTTTACCTTTGTAGCAGTTTACTATGGTGCTGCTACACCAGTCATTGGGTATGACTCCTTCGTGTATCACCTGGTTCGTAATACGGGTGACTAGGCTGTAGCCAACACTGCCAGATATTTTGAGCATCTCTGCAGTGATTCCTGATGGGCCAGGGGCTTTCCCTGTCTTCATACGCTTAATTGCTTTATCTACCCTGGTACTGTCAACTCGGATAGCTGGTCCCTCTGTTGGGTCGACATACGGCAGGCTCTCTTTCTCCCATTCATTCTCTTTATTAAGCAATCTATCGTAGTGGCATCTCCAGACCTCTTTCTTTGCAGCCTCATTTAGTGCAAGCGTACCATCATCCATGCGAACACATTTCTCTCCTACACTGTCTTGCAACACAAAATACCTCGAGTCTTTGGTCCTCACGGCGCAGAACATTGGCAAATCTTTTCTTATCTGCTTCCCCTCTGGCTAAATAAACCTGTCATCTAGCTTCCCTTCTGGCAGATTGGTACAATTCCCTGCTACCACCATTCTTCCAGTCCTTCCAAGCCTGTTTCTTTTGTCTAATAGCCCCGTCTACATCCTTGTTCCACCACCACGTTACTCTGGGTCGAGAGGGGACTTTACACCAGCCACAGATCTGGTCTGTGGCTCTCAAGAGGTTGTCCCGCAGAAATCTCTAATTGTCTTCCACGTTGTATGATGCTATATCCCCTTTTATTTCGTCAAATGCTTCAAGTAACTTGTCTCTAAATCTCTGTCCATTTGCAGGGTCTTTAAGTTTCCATACCCTTCTCCCCCAGGCCGGTCTACTTCTGGGCACCCATATTGCCTTGATCTCGAAGTTGCTAACTACTAATCTGTGTTGGGGTGTACATTCTTCGCCAGGGAGGGTTTTGGCATTTATAAGCCTCCCTCTTTCTCAAGTTCTGGCGAGGATGTAGTCGATTTGGCTAGAGTGTCTGCCGGATTGGTAGGTGACCAGGTGACAGGCAGGTTTCCTGAAGTTGGTATTGCAAACCATAAGATCGGTTGCATCACAGAACTCCAGCAGTCTGGTTCCCTCCTCGTTGCGGGAACCGAAGCCATAGCCTCCATGTATGCCATGGAAGCCTCCAGCACGGCGTCCGACATGACCATTGAAGTCACCAGCCACAAGGAGAAGGTCTCTGTCTCTTGTCGACGAGGTAGTTTGCAAGAGGGTGTCATAGAATTGGTCTTTCAGCCCATCCGGGAGCCCCGGTTGAGGGGCATAGGCTGAGATGACAGTAGCTAGCCTATGATGAAGCACTAATCTAATTTTAAGTACTCTGTCACATACTCTAACTACCTCGATTACCTTATCAACCCATTTCTCTGCTAGAAGTATTCCTACGCCCCCGACTCCGTCAGTGTTCCCTGCCCAGAAAAACTTGTACCTGTGTTCTTTGCCTGTGAGGAACCTCGCAGAACCTCCTCTCCATCTTACTTCTTGGATGCAGTACAGATCTACGCGTCGCCGTTCAAGCATCTCAACAATCTCACCAGACCTACCTTTCAGCGTGCCGACGTTGAGAGTGCCAATCCTGACAGTGTGGGAGGAGTGGGTGTCAGAGGAGTGGGCCCGTGTGACCCTGGGATGGGGGTAAGCAGTGTCGTGAACCTGAAAAGAAAGCTTGCATTTGGCAGAGTTCATAAACAGAAACAATACCTACAACCTTCATATACTACCCAATCTTTATGCGCTTTAAGGTCGATAAGAGGGGGGGTATAAGGTCACAGGCAGTGTTCGCGGAAGATGATCTAAAAACACTTCCAGTACTGGTGGAGGGGGTGGGAGGGCGGGCGTACCGCGGGCTAATGGAGCTTCATCGTGGGTTCTATTAGCATAGAGATTCCAGTACGAAATGGTGGTGGAGTTGGAAAGCGAGCTGGTTATATGTTTGGGATTCGCGCGCGAGTCGAAGAGGAAATGGTGGAAGAAGTGGTGATTCAGAGAGAGAGAGAGAGAGATAGAATACAATAGGGAGGGAGAGGGAGAACCGGCAGCAGTACATCATGCTGGTCAAGTTCGTTAGGTTTTTAGGAAAAAGTTGAAAGAAACACAGCAGTGTTTAAACGAGAGATTAAATGTTTAGATTGGTAACAGAAATGAGAGTTAAAAATCGTAATTTTTAAAGGGAGTTAGAGACAAATTTCAGTCATGCACATAAATAGATACATATGCACACACACACACATGCATACACATACACACATACATGCATGTATAGGCATACACACATACACAGATGTGCACAAACAAACAAAAAGGAATGCAGTGTAAGTAACGGATAGAGTTGAAACTATTGAAAAGGTTGCAAGATGCAACAAAAATTTTAGAAAATTAAAAAAGAAATGAGTGGAAATCTAACTGGTGAGTGTGTTAAATTATAAGGCACCAAAAGAGAATGATTCTCTCCAGATACAACAGAATATGCTTTAACACACGAACTCACATAGAGAATCTTGCAAACCAAATCCAAAAACGAAATATATATATATATATATATATATATATATATATAATAATATAGATTTAATCAAAAGATTAAATGTGGTACTTAAAATGTTTGAGGCACCAGAATTTGGTAGGGTAAAAACCAAAAACAAAATCAAGAGATTTGGTGAATAAAATTTGAAGAAAAGCAACAAAAATTCAATAGGTTATAGCAGTACATACGTTTTGTACAAACTTCATTTATTCATGTAGTGATAACACTACATAAAATGTGCAATGAAAATGTACTCCTCAGCTGCATAATGGAATTTCATTTTAGAAAGTCATTTTGTAGATATGTGCAAAAAACAAGAGTAAAAGAAGAAAAAATACCATCTTGACTGGACTGCCATTCAACAGTCTAGTGAATCAAACAAGAATTTAATTTCTATATAATCTAATTTGAGGGGTAGTAGTATATATATATATATATATACACGACATGCATACATATATAATGGACATATATAACATACATGTGAGTGTGCATACATGCACACATATATACATATCAATATTATTTTGATCAATGAATCAAAAGAATATTGGAACTTAAAAATTAAAATAGTCACATAGTTAAAACACAAATAGGCCACATCATGTGCAGGACCACAAGAGAAAACAAGATCTGTTGCAGAAATTAGTTGCTCTATGGACACTAATGCAGTTAAAAAATATATAAGAAAGAGAGCATCTGTGGACCATTGATAAGGACCTTGCAAATCAGTACCCAAGAAACACTTTCATTTTCGTACCTATTGAAGCAACAGGGTACATACCAATTCACCTACAGTAAAGTATGGTTGAACTTCAATTCTTGGAGAGAGAGTGCAACTTCTTAATTCATTTGTTACAAATGATCATAATCTAGGACAATGGAGATCTGTAAAACCTTGAGATTTAAAGGGTGATGAATAAAACAAGATACTTTCCTTGACAACTTTGTGATTATGCTAGTGGCCAAAATTAACTTTAAATTAAGAAAAAAACAAAATTTAATGTACATACAAACACATACGTACATTACAATGGGTTTTTTTCAGTTTCAGTCTACCAAATTCTCTCACAAAGCTCTGGTTGGTCTAAGAATGAACCTAAAAACATGTGGTTATGAAGCTAACTTGTTAACCACACAGCTACACACACGACTTTGGTTGGCCCAGGGTTATAGTAGAATACACTTGGCCAAGGTGCCATGTTGTGGGACTGAGCCTGAAGCCATATACAGTAATCCCTCGCCAGTTTATTAAAGCTTACGTCAATTACTCTGTAGTGTTGTTTTGCATTTATAATAAAATAAATATATACTAATTATAAAAGTAATTTTTAAAATTCGTGAATTTTCACCTATCGCGAGGGGGGTGGGGTGGAACATAACACCCACGATAGTCGAACGATTACTGTAGTTAGGAAACTTTCTAACTACACAAACTTTCTAACTACACAGCTATATAGTATATATAAATGAAAACAAAGAGGAGAGTGAAGATTTATTCACATCCAAAACTTCTTATTAAAAAATTTTCTACAGCATATATAACAATGACCAACATATGTTTCAACTGCAGCAACTGCACATTGTTTCGTATGCAATTATGCATCCTAGTCGTAATTTCATCAAGGGTCCATCACTTAAGAAGTTTTCAAAGTGAACTAGTTCAAACAAGCTTCCTGCATTGGTGGTATTCAGTTGAAGGTTATAGCATTACTTTTTAAATCAAATTGAATTCTATATGAGAGAGTGGGGAGAGAGAAAAAGAGTAAAGAAGAGAAAGATGAAAGAATGAATGGAAAGTCAGGGAGAGTGTAAAAGTAAGTTAGTGAAGAGACAACTCTTCAAATATTACAGCAGGTAAAAACAAAGAAATTATCAGCCACACAGAAGCTGCTCAACTTTAAACTGCAGAAAGAAGACAAAATGAAACAAGAAAATATTGTGAAATGTAAAATAGATGAAGAATTACTGAATGGGGACAGGAATAAACTCCATTAATTATGCTAATTCTTTGACTAGGAAAGATAAGAGTTCGCATGAATGATATGCATTCATTATTTTCAAAAGTTAGCTCACTTAGAAAGGAAATGAAAGAGAAATGTTTCAGATAATTTGAAAAGGGATAGCCATTATATTCAGATAGGTTTTATAAACAGTCACCCATTAAAGAGGTTAGCAGTATTAATGTTAACATATATCTGAATAGGAATTGACATACTAACATAATTTTGCTCTTTTTGGTAGAATGTACCTAAGTAAGTAAATTTCCTATGAACAGGAATGAACAGTCATTGAGGAAGTTGTATTGAAATGTCAGTTATTTATAGATATCAGGAAAGGCTTTAATTTAAAATTACAAAGTATAAAACTGCAAATGATTATCTTTTTTCATTATTTGGGCAATTATTCAACCAAATGAAATACCAATATAAGTTTAACACTTTTGTCAACATATTTCTATTGAAACATGCTGCCATTGTTTCGATTGGTTTTGAATATAATGAACAATTTAATAAAATAACTCAATATTAAGCTTGTGTGTGTGGAGCATAAATTAACATGAAATTTTGACGAAAGTTTTTACCTTAGATCACTTTAAAAAGATTAAGTTTGTAATGTAGAACAAGGTCAGTTTTTGGTGGGCTGGTATCAAAAAGGGTAACAGACCAAAATTTAGAAAGAATTAAAAAAAAAAAACCCTCATTCATAGATTCTTGCAGAGGTTTTCTTGTATAACCATGATAATTAAAATATTCTTTTCTACTCTAGGCACAAAGCCCAAAATATTTGGGGAGGAGGCCAGTTGATTAGATCAACTCCAGTACACAACTGGTACTTAATTTATCGACCCCGAAAGCCAAAGTCGACCTCAGCTGAATTTGAAATCAGAATGTAAAGAGAGCTGAAATATCGTTAAGCATTTCATCTGGTGTGCTAACGTTTCTGCCAGCTCGCCGCCTTATAATAATTAAATTATTAAAAACTTCAAACAAGCCTAATCTCAGTGTTTCCACAATTCTATTTTATGAGAATTTTATAATGTAGGAAACCACTCAAATGTCTGTGACATCTATATATATAAAAATGAGAATGTGTGTCTGTCTGTCTGTCTGTGTGTGTGAATCCCTAAAACTCGAGAACTACGCAACCGATTTCATTCAAATTTTACAGATGCCTTACTTAGGGTTCCAGTTGTGTATTAGTCAAAAGAAATTTTAACTTCTTGCAGAGTTCGAGCCCACGGCAACATAATATCTCCTCCACTATTTAAGTATTACATGTCAAAAGTGAAACAAAAACACTCATGTCAAATACTTTCACTTTAAAAATGAAACTATTCTACTAACTGAAACAATCACATTTCGATACTGTAATGACAGATACTTTCAGAGAAAGAGAGAAAGAGAGAGATGTATATGTATACATATAGATGTATATGTACACGTTATTCCACTAATTGAAACAATCACATTTCGATACTGTAATGACAGATACTTTCAGAGAGAGAGAAAGAGAGAAAGAGATGTATATGTACAAGTATATGCATAGATATATATATATAGATATAGATCTATATGCATACATGTATATGTATACACATGTGTAGATGTATATATATATATATAGATGTCCATGTAATATGTACACATATACATATATATACATGCATACAGATATCTATACATATATACACCCATCACACACAAACACACACATTAGTCATTTGTTTTCTTATCCAAAACTACGTCAAAAGTACTGAACGGATCTTTATGAAATTTGGAAATTATATTCTATGTATAACGGCCATAACTCCCATGAAAATTCATATATTTTTGATGCTGATGAGATTTTAACCCAAACATAACAGATGAGCATTATTTGTAATTCAACGGTACAACAGTGTAAGACTACCCTTTCAGATATACTTACATTGTGATTTCTGCAATGTGGTGCATAAATTGTCAAGTAAATGAGACGCATCTTTGTCTCCACTGATTCACTTGCAAAGTGTTGAGTAAAATTATTTCGTTGCAGACCTCCTTTGGGTCTTTTTATTATCACTACGACACACATAGTCCCCAGTTGGTAACATTGATTTCAAGGCCCTCCTAGATGAGAGACTGGCATTCCACTTAATGTCTATGTTCCATGCTGGCATGGATTGGAGAGTTATTAATGTAGAAATATGGTATCGTAGCTACTAACAGTTGAGGGTTGCATAGTCTAGATGGCGTTTTTAGATTTCATTATTCTATTTAACCTGGGCAAAGCCGGGTATTTCTGCTAGTTATAAATAAATACATATTTATTATGTACACATATATACAGACTAAGCTTTGATTGAGATTAGTATATGTTTGGACAGAGGTCATGAATTTTATTGTTCTGAACTAAAAAGTACTGGCTTTCTTTGTCTGATATCTTTTGAAGACCTATCTTTAAGCAATTTGTCATAACAGAAATCAAGGACAAGCACTTGTTCTTGGTATTACCATGACTTTATATATGTGGCTAGCAACATAAGAACATAAACCTTATAGTCTGGGTTTGCTTGAAATATACATACAACACATAAAAGAAGGCATATATAATCATTGTTACTTTTATACATTAAATTACATAGTGTATGAAACTTGCCTTTTAAACAGTTTAGGTAATTTCGGAGATCTTTCTGAAGCTTTGTAAGTATTGCCTGCAAAAAAGAAAAAAAAAATATATTAGGAAGAAGAGGAAATGAGTCAGAAACCAACAGTAACCATTAATAGTAGCCACCTTCAGAGCTAATTACAATAAGAGAAACAATAATGATGGCAGCTGACACCAGAAATACCACTGCTACAACAGATACTTAGAATGAAAGAGGAATGACAACTGCAAAATTAGACAACAGACACTTGAAACTTTGTGAGTACAAATGTTTTGCTCTGCTATAAATGATCAATAAGAAAACTGCAGGATATTGCTGAAAGTTTGCAGAAACAGTTCAAATTGGGATTGCATATGACATTAAAAATTTAAATGTGTAGAATATATAATACGAAAGTGACGTTTAGACAGAACAATGAATACGTACACAAGAATTAAAGTGGTATTTCATATGCACTAAAAGATATTGTCACAACATAATGTATCTAATTATAAAGGCCATGAATAGTAATATTTTTCTTTATGGAAAGCCTATTCAGTCAGAGAAATTAATAGCAAAGTGGTGAGAAAATGCTGATGATATATTGCAACTGGAAACCTTGAAAATATATTTAACCATGTTAATTTTTTTCTTTCTCTCTAATGAAAAGATAAGTACTCTGTTTACAGAAGATATGTGATGATATAAATAAGTGGAATAAATGAATGCCAAATTCTGAGACAGACTACCACAAGGTTTGAGATCAACCTTGAGAGAACAGACCTTTTATGAAAAGAATTCCAGTCATGAACATCCCATCATTTTGTATATCAGGAATTACAATATCCTTTATCTGAGACAGTACAATGTGATTTAGAGGAAATTTGGCTGCTCTCTCCAGTAGATTAAATGATAATGTAGAAGCTCAATTGGTGGAAATTGAGAGTAACCTTCATACATTGATGCCCTCTCACACAAGAGAAAACTGTTAGTTAGACAGCTATACATGATACAGTGAGCAGACCAGATGATGCTCTCATCTACCAAAAAACATTTCTCTCTCATACACACATTATTTTGTTCTGTTGGAGTAGCTGATGTCAGAATGATGTGAGGTATGAATTACTAAGAGGTGTGATAACATGGTGGGAGGAAGAGCTGACAGTGTTTTAGTTATACACACACGCATACACTTACATTAGTATCATTATAATAAAGATTCAGAAATCTATAACTATTACTTTTTAGAATAGCTGTGGATGCTAATAAATGGTGAAATACTACAATTACTAGCTTAAAATGCTAAATTCAATGTTCCATCCGCAATTTTGTGCGTTATTGGTTAAAAAATAGTAATGCTATAATAAATAAATCTAATCATCTCTCAGGAAATTCACACTGACATAAAACTGCATCTGTCAGTGTCAATAAAATAATGATATTATATATATGAATAAGCAAGGCTTCAGATTTATAGAAGAGGGGAAAAATGCAATTGATGTAGTATTCATACCTTTCCAAAAACATTCCCAATATTATTATTATTTCCTATTACCAACTTTCATGACCCATTGAACCAGCACTTATATACAGTTCCAGTGGTGTTAAGTAGATATGAAATAAATCTCCTGAAAATAACACACCAGTCTATTGCCAATAACTTTTTCCATGGCAGATTTCAACATGGTATAACAAGACACTTTTTGTTTTTTAGAGTGCTGCCAATGCTGGAAGCAATGAATTTACATGATTCTTTAGGTACTTCATGCAGTTAGGTACCTTGAGGAATTAAGAGCAAAGTGTCTTGGTCATAAATGCAATGTAATATCAGTGATGGGATAAAAAAATAAAAAGTCCACCCAGTTAGTTGTCCAGTATTTTTTCAACTGAACCATTAATGATCCAAGAAAAAACATAAACGAAGTGAAATGGCTTGACATGGGAACAAAAACCATGGTATGAGCTTGGATTATTGCAGAGTTTTCTCTATGGTAGCTGCAGCAAAATAAGTAGCAACAACACAATAGAATGATTAAAAACCAATACTGTATCTAATAGGTGAGCACCAAACATTTAACTGGTTATAGTCAATCCTAAGCTCAGCTCTCTAAACCCAGATTAAAGTTTGATGCATGGTTTGGCTGATGTAGGTTAAGATTAGGTTTCATTTGAATTACTATACATGAAGTCTAGTCTACATATATAACACTAGTAAGAGTAATTCCAAGAGGAATGCAGTCCTGATAAAGGAAGAAAATGAGAAAAATGGATGGTATGGGGTCAAGGAAGGATAAGAACACTAGGTTTTGTGGAGATGTTTAATAAATTATGTTTAAAAGGTAGGGAGTATAAAATTATTTACTTCACAAAGTATAAACAATAACAAGTAAGACTATGTCAGGCTTGGGGAGGACATGGTTGATCAAGAGATGGCCTGCACTACTTAAAATATTAAAGGTAATTTTTTGTTAGAAATACCATTCAGAAAGTTCCATGGGCCACAGTTTGCCCATGACTGCTCTATGCCATCACACAATGTGATGGAAATAGCAGTCAAATCTCCTTCCAGTTACATCTCAATAGCTTAAAAATGATGTTCATGGTTGAAATACCCTGATCATAATTCTACTGGGACAGAGTTAACCTAGGGTTAAACAATAACTGAATAATGACTGTCATCATTATAATCATCATTTTTACACCTTCTTCTTCTAATAATGGTATATGTTGAACAAAACTTAGTGAGGCAGTATTCTGCAACTGGAAGCCCTTCCTATCAAGTAACCTTACTTGTTTTTCAAGGATGGTGTTTTTATTCCACTGGTCTTCACACACTGAAACAACCAGCCCCCAGAACATGTTTACAGGTGGCAGAAATATGACATCACTGACATTCAAATAATGACATGTGAAGATATACATGGCCTACCTAATACCAAACACTTTACAGACTGAGTGCTTTTCACATGGTACCAACACTAGTGAGTAAATACACACACGCACACACAAGGCTTCTGTACAATTTCTGTCTTCTAATTTCTCTTACAAGGTATAGGTCAGCCCAAGGTTGTAGTGGAAGAGACTTGCCCAAGATGCTCTGCAGTGGGGTGGAACCCAAAATTCATGTGATCATGAAGTGAATTCCATAATCACACACCTATGCCAGTTCATATATCGTAACTGACAGTAAAGTGGACTATTTAATTACGAGAACTATCAAGTGACCACACTTTCGATAATAATCAATGTAACATGCTACCTAGTCACATGTGTGGCTGTGTGATTAAGAAGCTTGCTTCCAACCCATGTAGTTTTGAGTTTAGTTTCACTGCACAACACTTCAGCTATAGCTCCTGGCTGACCAAAGCCTTGTGAATGAATTCAATCAGCAAAGACTGAAAGAAGCCAGTCATGTATGCATGTGTGTGTGTGTGCTTTTATAGAAGCAATGTTTGTTTCTACTCTTCTGTGAAAAACATATCTGAGCATGAGGAAATATTACCGTGCTTGGAAACTGGTGAGGGTTGTCAACAGAAAAGGCATCCAATCTGCCTCAATAAATTTCATCTAACCTATCTAAGTTTTGAAAAGTGAACATTAAAACGATGCTATATATGTATATATATCATAATCATTTAAAGTCTGCTCTCCATGCTGGCATGAGTTGGGAAATTTGATAGGTGCCAACATGTCAGAGTTGGTTTGGGCAAAGTTTCTGCAGTCGGATGCCCTTCTCAATACCAACCACTTTACAGAGCGTACTGAGTGCTTTTTACATGGTACCAGCAATAAGTGAGGTCTTGCATCTTGCAAAACTAAAAAGTTTAAAGGGGACCTCTGTAACTGAGGGGGAATAGGGAAAGAGAGAGAGAGATGATTTTAGGCAAGATGATGAAGTATGATGAGGAACAGATTTACAACAAAGGTAGAAGTCCTGAAGAGAGTAACAAAGTAGTCGTTATTGCAAGAGTATGGAAAGAACAAGGGGAAGGGAAGGGATTAGAGCCAGTGTTAGCAAGAAATGGAAGGACAGAGTGGTAAAGATGATGATGTGGGTTGTGTAGAGAGGTTCCAGAGTTATCTCACATTATAAAGGTGAGTAGGGACAGAAGGTATAAGAGAAGAAAAGAGAAAATAGATGAGGGTAGCAAAGATCCAGAGAGAGTCACTGAAAGAAAAAGTGATAGAGGATCGTGATGGATGGGATCAGCTAGGGAGATGAGAGTAAAGAAGTAAGGAACATAGATGATGAGATGAGATGTTTATGATAGATGAGAGATATATATCATGGAGTGACCAGTGAAATGGATAGAGGAAGGAATTAAACTGGACCAATATAGGCTTTCATGCATAAGCCAAGTGGATGTTGGAAGAGGTGGAATAAGAGAAGGAAGGATGATATGAAACCTTCATAACGTGCAAAAATGATATGAAACCTTCATAACGTGCAAAAATGCATTATTTATCCTCTTGACATCAAGAAGAAGCATGATATTAATAACTAGGTTAACTATTACATTTATACAATACCATTATTATAATAGCAATGGAATTTTAAAATATAAGGATTTCTAACATAAGTACATGGCCACAAATTCTGGAGTAAGTTATATCATGTCCAACACTTGACCAGTACTTATTTTATCAATCCTGGAAAGAATAAAAAACAATGTTGAGCCCAGCAGGATCTGAACTCAAATTGTAAAGGGACATATCTAAATACAGCCAAATATTTTTGATGGATGCTCTGCAAGTTCCATGAGTTCTGCCAGAATATCCATTTGCATCACTTTTCATGGCCTTAATACAAATATGCTAGTCATTAATGTCCAAATGTTAAATAATAATTAACATTAAATATTTATTTCTCCACTGCAGCAATTTTTATTATAGGTTAATCCACATTAAAATTTCAGCTTTCCCACAAAGTTTAATACCAGAAATTCCTACAACAAAATAATGTTAAAAAAAAGGACATTAACGGCTGCTAAAACAATAAACAAGAAAAGTATTTACAACATATGGAGAGCAAACATGAGATTATATTTAGTCTTGATATGTTATGCACATTATTAATTCAAACAGTTACCTCCACCCAACATTTTAAACATGTCAAATTTTTCTTCCCTACTTAAATGACATCAACAAATTGTCATCGTTAAAATGTCATCAAATCTTTGGAGTGTATGTGTGCACACAAACACACATCACATTCCATGCCATTAAATTTCACTGACCTTACCCCATCAGATTCTTTTTCAGTTCCCTAAATATCAGAATGAAGCTGCAAGGAAAGAGGTTTGATGACATTTCAGTTAACTGTAAGACTAGACAAGTGGCTCCTCAAATTCTTCATAGTTGAAGGTTTCCAATTTTGTCTCTGGAAATGGTAGCTATGTTGGGGACATGGGTGTATAATGCAGCAAAGGACAGACAACGTCAGCTCACAATATATTTTTTTAATTTATTTAAATCAGCATAGAATACAACAAAATAATAATTAGGATTCTAAATCTTATAGCTTTTTGGTCACTTATGTGTGTTTGTACATGTGTACATGCATATATGTGCATACCTATCCATGTATGCATATGCAACAATGAACATATATGCAATAATGAAGGTCATGTGCACTGGCCTTCCTCTCCTGGCTACCTTATATACAGCATACAGTATTAACATAAACCGTGAAAGACAGTCACAATTGTTCTATACAGAAATGAGCAAAAGACAAATAGCTGTATGCACATAAGTATATTCTAACTCTCTTTCGCACTCACATACAAATGTACAATATTATAAGCATATTCATTACGAAAACTATCTCTAATTAGATACACATGTAACACACTTGGAATAAAACTGATATTCAATACATACACACACACACATACATATGCATCTATAAAATCTGTCTTGTTCTAAGAAATGCTGTGCCTATTAGAGAGGGTTTCAAATTGACCCAGACAAAAAATAGACTGGGCACTGTTATTATATCTTTAGATCAGACATGACCTCATATAACCTTTCTCAACTTGAAACACTTTTGTACTAATCGCAAACTGAGGTTGCAGCTGATGAATCAGGTCAATTTTAGAATGAAGTGGGGTGGAAGACAAGGAAAAAAAAATGTAGAAATTCTAGAAGTCAGTATAATTTATTTGGTCATTTTCTTTAATATTTTTGTTTTTATTTTCTCAGTATCTATCTAGCAACACACCACATATACATTTATTTTGATTGTTTACTCAAGTTTACGAAAAAATGAATGAATAAAATATTCCTCAAATAGCTGGAAATTACAATAGACTGGTATATAGTCCAGTCCTTTTTGTTGCCAATGGTAAAAGAACAAGGTGGGGAGAGTGAGAAAGGAGAAAATAAGTGACAGATGGAAATATAACGAAAGAGGTTGGGGTGAAAGAGAGAGAGAGAGAGAGAGAGAGAGAGAGAGAGAGAAAGAGAGAGAGAGAAAGAGAGAAATGGGGAAACAGGAAGAAAAACAGATGAGAAAGAAAAAGTATGAAAAGATGGACAATACAATCTGAGAAAAGGAAGATTAGAAAGTTAGAAAACAGATATGTTTGTGAGTATATGAATGCATGTGTAGTGTGTTTTGGGGTGTCACAATGTATATGATATTATGTTTATATGTAAGTGTATGCTGCATAAATATATAGAGAATGAAGAGAGATATGGTAAAGATAATGGGAGTAGATAGAGCTGGGTAAAAATAGGGAGTGTGAGGGGGGGAGAGTAAGAGAGAAAGACAGGAAAGAGGAATAGAGAAACAGGAATGATAGGGAGTGAGGGAAAAGAGATAGGAATTGTAGGGAGGAAGATGTTAAGGAATGATAGAGTGAGGAGGAAGGACTGAGAATGAGTGAAAAGAGAGAGAGAGAGGGGAAGATAGTGAGAAAAGAAAGGGAGAGAGGAAAGAGAGTAAAAAAGAGAAAGATGAAAGATAAATGAAGAGAAAGCACGATTGAAAGGAAAGGGAGATAAGTAGGGAGACAGACGGTGAAGGCAGAGATTGGAAAAATATGGAGTGAAGAGTAAGAAGGATATATGAAATTCAGAGAATGAGAAATAGAGAGAAAAGGGAAAGATAGAAAGATAATGAAAAGCAGTGGGGGCGGGAGGAGAATAGTAGGAAGAGGTAATTAAAGCTGGTCTCGAATAAAGGTCACTTATAAAGAAGTTTTCTTTCGGTTTTGCTTGTTTGTTTTTATTTTCCAATAAATAAATAAATATGAATGGAATCAGACGATAAAATAATAAAAAAAAACAAATAAATCAATAACATTTTTAAACAATCTGGAAGAAAAGTTTAATACAAACAGACAGACAATTGATGGGATAAAAATCAAGATGAGAAATCTCATTATTGAATATAGAAAAAAAAACACACACACACAAAAACAGTGAAATTGTCTTTCCTTCAGGTTTTTTTTATTATTTTTATGGAGTTGTGAAAAGATATATATATATATATATATATATATATATATATATATATATATATATATATATATATAATGGAAAAGAAACCCAAAAGCAAGTTTCACATTTTCCCTTTTGTTTCTTTTTTTTCTTTTTTTTTAACTGATTAAGGAGAGAGAGAAGTGAAAGGGAAACTAAGAGAGGAGAAAAGGCGAGAGAAGTAGAAAAGAAAGAGGAGAAAGTATAGTGGCAATATTATGCTGGAGGTTTTATTAGTATTATCTTAATCTACTACTGATGGCAATATTAAATAATACACTTAGTAATGTGGTGGAGGTGATGATGACAGTGATGCTGGTGATTATGATGACAATTACCACATAACAATGAGGGAGGAGGAATTGATTGCGGTGGGGAACAATAATTGATTTTTGGCAGCAGCAGTGGTTGTTTAACCACAGGTGAGACTTAATTGAGCATATTTAAAATCAAATGCATTCCAGTCATGATCATCCCATCGCATTTTTTTTTTCTTCTATATCTAAAAACTACATTGCCTGAAGTGTTCTTCTATTTTTAAAATGGTAAAGTGTAATTTAAAGAATTTGGCTACTATTTCTAATCAGTTGAGCAACCATCTAGAGCAGAGGCATGGACTTTCTTGTCTGCAGACAAATCTGAAACCGTTCACTGATGAGGTTTCTAAAATTTCATTAAAAAAGATTTAAAAAAAGAAAAACAAGTAAATAAACATTAAGACCAAAACAGTCATAATTTTAACAAATTGCATATTCTGAATTTGTAAAATTAAAAGATTCATTATTTTTCTGAGCACTTCCCAACTTCCACACAAGTTATTATGCACATGCAATCTGCTGGTACTAAAAAGGTTGTTCACTCTAGTATTAGAGGCCCATTTGTATCACCACCGTTGTTACTACCACCCAGTAATTACAGAAAGAGGTAGAAAAACAAGTAGTGTTGGAATTAACTAGAGACAGAGAGGAGAAACTGCTGTGGCTGTGATGATGAATACAATGACAATGACGGACATATAAGGCTGGTAAATAACAGGAAAGGGTAAAGAGACCAGCAGGAGGGTGCATCTGTGTGTGTGTGTGTGGGTGGATGGTGGTAATACACTAGAGGGATGGTTATGTCAGTGTTGACAGTAGTGGTGGTGACAACAATAGCACTAACAAGGTAGAGGGTGGCATTGTCAAGTGATGATGATGGAATTGGTAATGGTGATAGTAGTACTAATAAACTAGAAGGGTAGTTTTGTAATAGTGCAAAGGGTAATACACTATAGGTGTGGTTTTCCCATATGATAATGATGATGGCAAAAGTAGTAACAAACTAGAAGGCTGGTCCTGTTAATATGATGATGATAAAGATGGTGGTGGTGGTGGTGGTAGAGGCAGTGGTAGTAAAACTATAGAGGGAGTGGTTACAACAATGATGAAGCTGATTGTGACAGTAACCATGATAATTATAATGACGAGATAAATTTTGAAACTCTTTTCAGAAATAGGATGGAGAGAACCAGATGGTGAAGAGATCAGTAGTAACAGTGTTAACAAAAGTTTATTATTGCTGATGGTGGTGGTAGCAGAATCATGGTATTGGTATCTTAATGATCATGATGAGCTAAAATGTTGAACTACAGAAAAGGGGAGAGTGTAGGAAAAATAGAAAGAAACACCCTTTGCTTTTTAACCAGATTGATTTTCCATGACAAGAACATACAACCAACAATCTTGCCAACCCACAATGAACCCCTAGATTGGGATGCTGTTCAGTTTTGTATAATCACATTAGTCAACCATTCAGTTAGTTCAGCACTGACTTCATTAAGGGGGAATATAATAAACTATAAAGGGAGGATGAGAGTATAGGGTGTGGCAGAGAGAAAATAATCAACAAATTAAGTAGCTCCTTATATTAACTCTTTAGTAGTAGTAGGTGCGTGCGCGCGAGTGCATGGGTGTGTGTGTGTGTGTGTGTGTGTGTGTGTGTGTGTGTGTGTTTTGGAGTGAGGAAAAACATAAGACTGAGAACAAGGTGTGTATATATGTATGTGTGTGTATACACACACATATAAGCACACACATCCAAATATATGTACTATCATCATCGTTTTAATGTCCACTTTCTCATGCTTATATGGGTTGGATGGAATTTATTGAAAAAGATTTTCAATGCCTCAATGTCCATTCTGTCACCAATCCTTATCTGCTTCCAAGCAAGATAAAATTTCCCTATGGCCTGGTATGTTTTTGCAAGACATTTGAAATGAATGACACTGCTTGTATGACAATGACATTCATTTACAACTATCACATATCAAGACACAGAGACAAACACATACACAAGGTATCTGAGATAAATTTGATGATCTTCTAGGTCTCCATTTTTCAGGAAGAGCTCGATGTATTAGTGAAAAGTCAACTACATTACAGAGCATGAGCAAAGTTGTAGTTGAAAAAAAGTTAGCTGGCATGGCAGACTGGAAGCCATCTGAATATTGGAAAAGAGTTATCTATGTCATGATGGTTCATATCAGATATCAAAATACCAACCTCATAACTGCTGCTCAATGCTTAGTGAATCTGTAAAGGCTGTAAGATGTGACATCAACAGCTGTAACAGACTATGAAGCTGTGGCCAGCAGGAAGGAACACAGTAGGCATTCTGACTGCTTCTGCATGCCAGAATCCACCCCACCCACATTTTTGAACAAGGCCTTACAGGTATGTGAAGCTGTGATTAAACCCTGACCATTTTGAAGGTGTTGATGTTAAAAGTTAAGTAAATAAGTTATTTTTTATTAAACATAAGTAGTTCAGGATGATTGTGTGATTAAGAAGTTTGCTTTCCAATCACATTGCTTTAGGGTTCAGTCGCCCTGCATGGCACCTTGGGAAAGTGAGTTGTCAGTTTGGGGGGGGGGGGGGGATACAAAAACAAAGATGTACATACACACGAAACAAGCTTTTACATAGTTTCCATCCATCAAATTCATTTACAATGCATTAGTTAGCCTAGTGCTATAATACAAGACAGTTGCTCAAGGTGCTAAATAGTGGAACTGAATCGTTAAAGGAATTTCCTAACTACTCAGCCAAGCCTGTGTCTATACTCTTATTACCTCTGCCTTAGCGAAGGCAGAGGTATTGTTTTGAGTTGTGTTTGTTTGTTTGTCCGTGGACAAGATCTCAAGAACTGCTGGATGGATTCGGATGAAATTTTCTGAGATGTTTGGCCTCATGATTGGCACAAACCGATTAGATTTTGGGCTCGATCCGGTACCAGACAGGGATTCTGGATTATTTTTCCGTTTTTTACTTAATTTTTGAGAGTGGTCAGGTTCATTTTTAGTATTCTCGTTTGTGAGGGCAGTCGACTCTATTTCAGATATTCTCATTTTAAAAGTCATCTCTGGCTAATCGTTGAGAGGACGTTGGTGTTGCCTTGGCAGAGGTTTGCGCTCACTGAGTGCTCTTGTTTTTTACTTGGTTCAGTCACTTTTCACTGCGGCTATGCTGGGACACTGCTTTGAGGTGTTTTAATCAAACAAATCAATCCCAGGACATATTTCTTTAAAGCCTGGAACCGATTCTATTGGCCTTTTTTGCCAAACCGCAAAGTTACAGGGATGTTAACACACCAACACTAGCTGTCAAGCAGTGGTAGGGGAAAAGCACAAACACAAAGATACGCACACATAAATATAGAGACACGACGGACTTGTTTTAGTTTTCATATAATAGAAGACACTTGCCCAAGGTGTCACGTAATGGGACTGAACCTGAGACCATGTGGTTGGGAAGCAAGCTTCTTACCATACAGCCACACCTGCACCTATACTAGGCAAAAATATTTCATAACTTTTTTTATAGTTTAATAATATTTAGGTACATTTGATTTTTTAATATGTCCTCATTGAAGAAAAAAGACAACTAGAAAAAAAGAAAAGGGAACAGCAGCAGAAGGGGGATGAAAATGAGGTGAAGGCAGAGGTAGCAAGAAAATTTTGAATGTTTTACAAAGTCAACCAGAACTGCAGTACTGTATTCCAATGGGGGAAGAAGGATAAAATGAAAAGGGGGAATGAAAGGCTAAGAGAGAGAGACAGAATGACAAAGAACAAAGAAGAGAGAAACCTGAGAGAAAGGAGCATGGATATTGAAAAAAGGGGGAAAGAAAAGAGTTGGAGATGGAATACAAATAGGAAGAGATGGAGGTAAAAGTGGAGAGAGAAAGAGAGTGGGGTGAATACACTAAGCCCAAACCTCAATCTGGAATTGCTGAAGATTATTTAAGGATTAAAGGATTAAAAGAAATGATCCAACCTTGAAGTAATGTCTGTTAGTAGAAGGAAGCAAGGCATTGGAATGGAATCAGTAATAGCAATGGGCTTTAGGAGGAAAAAAAAAAAGGAAAAATGCTACATAGAAAATTACTTCTCAAGAGTAGGTTTTACAGTAGCTAGACAAAATCAGATTCTACAGTCTATGTATTCTGTTAAAATACATTTGGCTCAGTCAACTTAGCAGTGGGTTTCTATTTTCTTTAGGGATTGTTTTAGCACTTAGAACCTACCCAAAGTAAATGTGTATTTTATGCAAGAGGAAACCAGAACAGAGTAAGGCACAAGCTAAATATTGTCATGTTGATCAATAAACACAAAGAAAGATTGCTGTGCTAACAGTAAGTCTCTGTTTAATAATAATGATCTCTAACATAGGCAACATAATGCCAGAAATTTTTCTGAAGAGGGAATGGGAAAGGCAATTTAATTAAATCATCCCCAGTATTTTCACTGATATTTTATTTTCTTGACCCCAGAACAGTGAAAGATAAAAATTACCTCAGATTTGAACTCAGAAAATAGGTTACCTAGGGTCCACAAAGAAACTTCATGGATCCAAGACCACATTGCCCTTTCCCAGCTATCAGTTTCCAGCCAACAAGCACACATGATGATTGTAGGTTCATTCACTCAAGCCATGCCTACTACTCTCACTCATCTTTTAATATATTTACTACAATATCCCTCCTCTCCAAGTAGAATGTTAAAAAGTTGATGAAGGCTTGAATGAAGAGAAAAATCTCTCTCCTTATATTTTTCAGTCATGTCCACTATGTAACTAATGTTAGCAGACAGAAGAAAACTGTCAATCCTTCTTAACCAAAAGAGGGCCACAGAAGAAATCTCCACAAAGAATTCATCAGATAGTTGAATGATCTCTTACACTGACTGTAATTCACAAATTTTGAGGCAAAGCACAGTCATTCACTTGACTGGTACTGGTTTTATCAACACAGGAAAAAATATGAAAGAACTCAGACTGTCAAGTGAGGTAACTAAATATCGATACAGATCTATCAATTTTAACACTCAACCATCCTTATAATAATATTTTCTAACACAGGTATTGAACTGGTGCTTTACTGGCTGCAGAAAGATGAAAGCAAAATAAATCTTGGCAGTATTATAACTTAGAATGTAAGGAAATATAACTAAATACAACACCTTTCTTCATTACTACCTCAGTTTTATTTCTAATCTATCTACAAAAAACACATGAAGGTAGAGCACTTAACGTGATTGATCCCAGTACTTGACTAGTGTTTACTTAATTGATACTAGAAGAAAAGAAAAGATTACCCTGGTGATGAACATAAGATTGTACTAACTGTTTTTATCTTGCACTCTACTATTTCTGCCAACCACTGCCCTCTATTTTATAACAATGATTTCTAAATTAGGAACAAGGCCACAAATTGGTGGTACTTATATTTTACTGATTCCAACGTAATGAAAGAAAAGTTCACTCCAAAAGAATTTAAACTCAGTACAAAGGGGAAGCACATAACTGTTGCAGGCCAATTTGGTTTAATGCTCTGCCAGTTATCCAATTATACCACTCAACTGACTTATAAGTGTGTGTATGTGTGTATAAAATGATGCTTTTCCAAGTATTTCTAGATATGTAACCAAAACTCTAAACTATCTTTTGGATCAGTCAAATACAAAAAATCTTTGAACATGAAACTCAACTTGCAAAGACTTATTGGGGCAAACGAAAGCGAAATCGGGATGGCACCTGTGCCCAGCATCGCCTTTCTGGCACTTGTGCCCGTGGCATACATAAGGACTTTCGAGCGAGATCACTGCCAGTGCCCCTGGACTGGCTCTCGTGCGGGTGGCACATAAAATACACCATTTTAAGCGTGGCCGTTGCCAGTATCGCCTGACTGGCCTTCGTGCCGGTGACACGTCAAAGCACCTACTACACTCTCAGAGTGGTTGTTGTTTAGAAGGGCATCCAGCTGTAGAAACTCTAGCCTTCGGGTTTCACCAGTCCTCAGTCAAATCATCCAACCCATGCTAGCATGGAAAGTGGACGTTAAACGATGATGATGATGATGAATAAATCTTTTAAAAACACCTTTTATTGTTCATTTTGAGTACAACCATTGCTCAAAACCCACAGTTCACTTTCTACAACTTTCATTCACTGTAGTAACCTCTTCCCCAAATTCTTGTCTCCATTTTTAAACTTAGATTCTTTGTTATTTCTGCCTACCAGTCTAATTTACATTGATTATCACTGTTTTGACAATTAGAACACTAAAAAAATTCAGAAAATATTGTTTATAATGTAACAAAAAATATTTCTCTAATTTAGAACTTTTAGTGTTTCTAATAAATGTTTTAAAGTTATTTCACTAATATTTTGTTTTCATTTTCATTAAATATTGCACCATTTCATATGTTTGGATGTTTCTTTAATAGAATGGGCAACATGTCCTATAAACACACACACACACACACACAAAGAAAAAAGATGAAGTTATACATACACATATCATCACCATTCAACATCTGCTTCCTATGCTGGCATGGGTTGGGCAGTTCAATAAGGGGTAGCAAACCAGATGATTATGCCAAGTTCCAATGTCAGCTTTGGCATGGTTCCTATGGCTGGATGCCCTTCCCAATTCCAACCAATTTACAGAGTAATGGTTCTCTGGACAGTTTTTCCTAGATTTTATAATGATGATTTCTAACTTAAAAGACCAGAAATATTGCACAGGAACAGACAGATTGACCTCAATACTTGACTCGTACTTTATTTTATTAATGCTGAAAGGATGAAAGCAAAATCAACTGAAGTGAGATTTGAACTTAGTACACAAATGAACATAACTAAATGCCACCACCACCTTTGAGAACCCATTAACCTAAAACCTATTTCAATCGCCTGCTGGGTGACCTACATGATAGATTTTTACAACAGTGAAAATGCTGCAATAGTCATCAGTTATAATATGTATACTGCTGTAATAATAATTACAAGAGCAAAAAAAAAAAAAAAGGCAAAGGAGGAGAAAACTAAAGAGAAAGTGAAGAAGTAGTAGAAATCATTATAAATAACAGTTTATGAATTTCCATAACATCTTCAGCCATTCTGAACAAGTTAAAAACACGCTTCTAGCTAAAAAAACACCAAACTTTCTCATTCACATTATTTACCCAACTATTAATCTGGATTACTCAACAAGATATAATTACATAAAGAGGGAGCCATTGCATGGTTGCTTGGGTGAGGTAACAAAAAACTCCACACTAGAAATAAAAATAACAGCCAAATCTCAGATCACATACGATGGTCTTAAAAATACTACATTGGACAATATTACCACAAATATACAAAACAAAAGTAGGTTGGTCACAGTTAGGATTAACAAAAAAAGTAGGTTGGTCACAGTTAGGATTAACAAAAAAAGTAGGTTGGTCACAGTTAGGATTAACAAAAAAAGTAGGTTGGTCACAGTCAGAATTAACAAAAAAAGTAGGTTGGTCACAGTTAGGATTAACAAAAAAAAGTAGGTTGGTCACAGTTAGGATTAACAAAAAAAGTAGGTTGGTCACAGTTAGGATTAACAAAAAAAGTAGGTTGGTCACAGTTAGGATTAACAAAAAAAGTAGGTTGGTCAGTTAGGATTAACAAAAAAAGTAGGTTGGTCACAGTTAGGATTAACAAAAAAAATAGGTTGGTCACAGTTAGGATTAACAAAAAAAGTAGGTTGGTCACAGTTAGAATTAACAAAAAAAGTAAGTTGGTCACAGTCAGAATTAACAAAAAAAGTAGGTTGGTCACAGTTAGGATTAACAAAAAAAATAGGTTGGTCACAGTTAGGATTAACATGTAACCAAAAAAAGTAGGTTGATCAGAGTCAGGATTAACATAGGATAAATATTAACAACCTTAGTAATATAAATGTCCTACCACTTAAGTATAATCTCTTTACATATAAGCCATGACAGAAGCTTCTATATGAATGTTGAATCTACTAAAAAGAGCAGCCAAATTTCCCTCAAATCACAAATTTTAGTATAAGAAAAGGACACATTAAATAATGTAGCCTTTGATGTTTCTGTTGAAAAACACTGTATAGTCACAACTGGAATAACTTCAATCATAGGTCTACGCGATCGGAGTTGAATTTTTTACCTTAAGATGTTTCAACTAAACCATTCTCTGCTCTGAGAAAATAAAAAGGTCTTCTACTGCCTAGCTTCTAGTTATACTTAATATACAAACTTGAAATATTTTTCTCTTCTTTTTCTTTTTTTTAAAAATTATAATAGAAGCGTAACATAAGAAATAGAACAATCTCAAATATACTTAACAGCAATTGTATCTATAGATGTAAGTCAGTGAAGGCACATGGCTTAGTGATTATGGTATTTGCCTCATAACCACAAGATTGTGAGTTCAATTCTTGATGGTACATTGTGTCCTTGAGCAAGACAATTTCATGTTGTTCTGGTTCACTCAGCCGGCAAATACGAGTTGTACTTGTAATTCAAAGAGTCAGTCTTGTCACATTCTATGTCACACTGAATCTCTCTGAGAATTACATTAAGGGCACACATGTTTGTGGAGTGTTCAACCACTTGCACATTAATTTCATGATCAGGAACACTCCTCATCATAACTGACGGAGCGCAAGTTAGATACAAGCCAGTAAGTAAGCACCACTGCATTCAATATTCACCAATGAGCTAATGATGGAGACTCCACAAGGTCACTTGACTTTCTAATTTCTTGAATAAAAGAATGATGCACTAGACAACATAGTCCTTGATCTACAATTTTCACACACAATACACACCCTATACAACAAACACCTAATAACCTAAAACAACTCCTACAAAAAAAAAATACAGGATTTAAGGCCCAATAAAATAACAACTCACAATGCACATACCACACACAACAAAACACACTAATGAGACAAGAAACTGAACCCCATAACAAAAATTGGTGCAATATACCAACAGGAAGAATCTGTACTCTCACGATCCTCAGAAAAATAATGCCATACAGATCTCAGGAACATGGAGATGCACCAGGTGGTGCAGCAGAAACATGCATGAAACACCAAAGAAAGACTTCTCATAATAATAATAATGTCTACAATAAATGCAAGATCACACATTTTTATGGAGAATACAGTTGACTGTTACTTTTTAATGATACAAAAAAAAGATAAAAATTTGACTACAGCAGTATTTGAACTCAGAAATAATAAATTGCCTCATTCAATTGGTTTTAGTTGTTTTGAAATTTTCTTCCAAATATTTTTACAATAATATTGATTTTATGTTCCATCTGATTTCAACTACATACATTTATTTGCAAACTGTTAAAAATCAGGCATGTTAGTTACCAAAGCTGTTATTATCTTGGTAGACTGAGGCAAACAGTGTTCAAGCAATACACATGAAAGGGGTGGTGGAATAAACTAACTGATCATTCATTTATAAATGTTCTGTTCTTATGACATCAGCAATAGTAGTGAGAGGAATTTGAAATTTACTTTATAGATGGAAAAATTTGTTTAAATATACATGTTCCATCCAACAAAATAGCTAATCCTACTGATAGAATTTTTCCTGAATTTCAATAACTAAAGAGCTTGTCTCTCTATTCTGTTTCTGTTAGAGGGTGGGTGGAATGGGAGTATACATATGAGGAGAAAAAGAGAAAGAAGAAAGTGAAAAGGAAAAAAAAAGTCAAACAGAAATGAGGGAAATATGACAAAGTGAGGAAGTAATAAAAGAGAAAACATAATAAAGAAAAACAGAAAGGAAAGATAGAGTATGTAAAGGGAAAGAGAGGAAAGAAAAGATACATGGGGTAAAAGAGAAAGAATGAAAGAAGAGAAAAGAGAAAAAGTGAAAGAGAAAAGAGGGGGAGGAGAGAAAATAAAAATAAAAGATAGAGAAAAGGAAAGAAAGACAAGAAGGAAAAAGTTAGAAAGATGAAAGGAAAAAGGAGGAGAAAGAGATCTTTTCAAGGTTAAATATTTTCACATAATTTATTAAAACTGCAGTTTATCTAGTTAATGAGAGTGGTGGGGGTAAGAGAAAACTGAAGTAAAGAAAGATATAGCTAAACTGTAGTTATATGATAACATAAATAGTATGCTTCTCAACTGAAGAGTTTAATGATTTTATTAGGAAGCTAGTACTACACTGTCTTATAAAATATAATAATGAGCTCATTGTATACAATGCTCAGGTGCACTACAACTAGTCAGAGAAGGTTAAAAGTGGGACAGAAAGCAGACATATAAGTCAAGTAAAGAAAAACAACAATGAAGACTAGAAGTACATGCACAGTACACAATAAATCACAAAAGATAGAAAAGAGAATGTCAAGTGAATCTTAAAGAGTAAACGGTGCATAGGCACGTTGCAAGTAGTGTTAGCAAATTTTGAGAAGTGTAAGAAATTTGGAAGATACAGTGTCCCGACAGCTAACAATTGTTGTGGGTAAGATAGTTTATTCCATACTTCAACAATTGTGAGGGTGAAAGAGTGTTTCTGAAAGTCATGGGTGCTATGTTGTTGGTAGAGATACTGAAGTAAAAAAAATAGTGGCTAAAGTTGTTGGAAAGATGGTGGATAATGTTGTGGGCTTCTATCAAATCTGCTGCATGAAGTTGAAACTTTAGTGTATCGATTGATACCCAGAGAAACAATATGTTCAATATATTATGGTGACTGACAGAGGGTATCATCTGGTTGCATGCCCATAAATGTGTAACCAGATTAATCTTCCAGCAGATCAATATTCTGGACAAGATGAGGGTTTCAGACAAGCAATGCAAACTGTGTGAACATACCATATCCACATATAGCTTTAAGTAGACAGCTGGTCGGCAGTGGGTATAGGCCTTGCTAAGTGATGCTAAGACATCTTCGTAGCTTTTTTGGCGATCCTTGTTGAAAGGCACTGAACTTTCATCCTCTCCAACAGAGACAGCAACCAATTAGTACAAGAGCAAAGGAGCATATATCTGGTCACTTGACCTGATAGAAATAACAGGCAAATCTTCAAATCACAGCCTACTATTTTAAAAACAAAATAAATTCAATAATGTAGTCCTAGATACACAACATCTAAAAACAATTTTATTTTAAAGACAAGATCATCATGGCTAAAAATTTTCACATAAATTATTAAAACAGCAGTTTATTTGGTTGATGAGAGATAGACAGAACAGAAGAGAGACAAAGATAATAACTGGATAATGTAACTCAAAATACACTATCTGCAAAAAAAAAACAAAAAAAAAAAAGAGGATGATCAGAGCTAGAATACCTTTAATATTACATGCATTAAGTAAGCTCCCTTCCCACCCAGACTGATCTGCAAACTTTTCAAGTGGGCATCAGATGCACCGGTGTCATCAGTCAGAGAGAGCCTGCAATGTCAGGAACTGCTTCTCTAAAAGTGATTAGCTTATTAAAAAAAAAAAAAGATTAAGAAAAACTGCTACCACCACCACCACTTGTACTATTAAACTTAACTTGAAACTGATCTGTAGTTTGAGGGAACATAGGACCAATATATCAAATTCTTTCACATGATAAACAAATGATGAAGTCATTTAATCTTATTTTTCATTATTCTGAATAAACTAATTAAAATTAGCATAGTGTTGAAACGATTAACTTGCACTCATTTAGAAATCTTCATTTAAATATTATTAGAGCAAAACAATTTTTGCTGCTCTTAGAGTCATTTTTTAACCATATATGCAGGCATAGCAGTGTGGTTGAGAAGTTTGCTTTGAACCACATGGTATCAGGTTCAATTCCACCACACAGCACCTTGTATAGGTATCTATTCATACAGCTCCAGACTGATGAATGCCTTAAGTGAACTTGAAAGACAAAAACTGCAGGAAACCTCTGTGTGTGTGTGTGTGTGTGTGTGTGTGTGTGTGTGTGTGTGTGAGTGAAAGAGAGAGAGAGAGTTGGAGCAAAACAGTGATGGTATTGACATTCCTTAATTATGACTGACCACTGAGCACATTTGAAACTGAAGAGAGTAAATAGAATTTGTACTAGAACAGGAAAAGGTTGGTGACAAGAAGAGCATCCAGTAGTAACATATTGCCTCAGATAACTCCTCTATTAACCCATGCTAGTATGGAAAATATTTTTTAAAAAAGGGCATTAAACAGATGAACAATAGTTGTCTTTTGTTAAAATTTCTTGATACCTCAAATACTTCGCCATTATAGGAAAAAGACAACAAAATTGAAAGCTTGGATGAGCTCTAATGATTATTTGCATTTGAACAACATTATTGATGCAAGCAATTATAATATCTGGTTGTTGCAGCAGAACTGTTGACATTTGAATAATTCATATATAATATATGCAAAAAAAATTTAATTTTTACTTCAAACATACTCTTAAAATAATCTGAAAGTCTAATAAAATCTTTTTTTTCTTCTGCATATTGATGAATTAAGCATTACAAGATTAAAAGTATTATAACATTCAGAGGCTTATAGTTCTGTCTTAAATAAATAACAAAATTTATTTTGTAATATTTTCTATACCAAATTTGTGCCTTGATAAAATTGAAAGGAGACATAATAAAAATTACAATCTCTAAAAAAGATAAAAGTCAGGTAAGGTGTTAATGCGAAGTGTACATTTTAAATATCTTAAGTCTTTTTTTTTTTTAACAAGAGACTATGTTGTCGGTCTAACTTGTGATCTTGAGTTAAATAAAGCTTTAATTTTTATTTATGTCATCCTTTTTATAAATATCCATATTACATCAACTTCTTTTTTTCTGTGTAAGCTTGTCTATTTTTGACAGAATTGATGGATCAGAGCACTGGAAACAAAGGTAAATTATATTTTGGTTACGTGCTTATAATTAGTGTGGAAATTCAACTTCAGGCAGACATCCAGTAAGACTACTTTCAATCATACTTTTATCCTATCTGACTTTATATGCAATTGTTCAACAATGTAAAACATCATATAGTCAGGTAACTAAAATTCCTTCTTATATTGTATGTAATATATGAATTAACAACATATGATCAACATTTCTTTCAAGATGAATGTGAGAAATGCAGAAATCTGACACCTGAAAGATCAAGTATGGAAAGAATGCGGGGGGGGGGGGGGGGGGGGGTAAAAATACTTTAAATAAAGTCTAATACAATATTCAGGAAGCAATTAATTCCTCATGCTACTAACTATTGTTCTTAATTTGCATTTCGCAACTGGGATTCCTTAAAACATATGCTTCTACAAGAGGTCACAAGGGTGTTAAAAATAGGGATACATAAGTTGTTTGTAAATGCATTTCTGAGTAATTTTTTGTACTTCATTTTATCTGTATTTGTAATTTCATTAATCATGCATGGCATATTCCCCAGTGTAGGGAAATCCTGACATCTGTAGGTAGGTAGATGAGCTTGCAGGAAACAAAATTATTTTATAATTGAAAATTGTAGGGGAATTTGATCAAAACAAAGTCTTGGTAAAGTCAAAATTTCTTAGACCTTCTTTGTGTTGTTTGCTAAACCCTTCAAAAACAGTTTTATGGTTAATTTTAATCGCTTAAAAACTTCAACTTTATGAAAGAGAAAGAAAAATATTAATATGAATATAAGTGTTGAGGCACAATGTGTAAAGGAGACTAGAGGATACAGATTAGGCAACAGTTGTTAGGAAAAAAGATGGTAATGGGATTTGAAGGTATAGAATGGAAAATAGGTCTGTGGGGGGATGCATGCACACAAAAAAACAATAGGCAAGAGAGGGGTATGTGCACTAAGCCTGCAAGAAAAATCAGCTCTTATGTGACATCACACATCACCAAATAACATGGTCTTCACTCATCTCTTTCATCAGATGTAACATCTTGAGACCATTTTTCACTGTCTCATCCCAAGTCTTACTTGGTCTCCCATAACCACAGGTACCTTTCACTTTGAGCAACTCAGTATATATAATATCATTTGTTCCACTTCAGCTGCTGTGGATACTTTCCCCCTCATTGTAAGAAAGCATCACAGCATCATCTAATAGATAAGCTCAAAGCTACAAATCTACAACAGCAATAACAACAATACCAAAATAATAACAATAATATAATCTAAAACAAACACAAGAATTTCCAGATTAAAAGCAAAACAACGGCAACATGAACACAATAAGCAAAAAGCATTATATTAATACTTCTATTTTATTTATTCTAATCCTAATACATTATTCCATAACTAGTGTTGTGGAAAGAGTAGTATCTGATATAACTCTGAATGTATTCTTAAGTTAAAATATAATCATATCTTAAACCTTTTTAGATCAGAAACTTAGATAGAAAGAGCTCTGATCTAAAGAATTTAGTTAAGTTTTATAGATCGACATCCAATATTGAATTTTCTCTTACACTATATATGTACGTATGTATGTTTATAGCTTTTATCTTTTAGTTGTTTCAGTCATTGGACCACAGCAATTCTAGGGCACTGCCTTGAAGGATTTTAGTCAAATGAATCAACCCTAGTGATTTGCTAAGTTACAGGGACATAAACAAACAAACACTGGTTGTCAAACAGTGATGGGGGACAAACACAAAGACACATGCATACACACACACACACACACACACACATAACATATATGGCAGGCTTCATTCAGTTTCTGTCTACCATATTCACTCAAAAGGCTTTGGTCAGCCTGAAGCTATAGTAGAAGACACTTGCCCAAGGTACCATGCAGTGGGACTCAATCCAGAACCATGTGGTTGGCAAGCTTCTTATCACAAAGGACCACACCTACACCTCTTACACACCCATCATCATTTTAATATCCACTTTTCCGTGCTTGCATATGTCAGGTAGAATTCATTGATGCAGTCTTTCTACAGCTGGATGCCCTTCCTGTCACCAACCCACACCTGTTTCCATGCAAAGTAATGTTACCCCAGACAGGTTTTCGCAGAATACTGGCAATGAATGACACCACACCTGTATAGCAGTGACATTTATTTACAACTATCATGTGATGTCAAGACAAGGAGACACACACACACGTATATGCAACAAGCTTCTTTCAGTTTCCATCAAGTGAATCAACTCACAAGACTTTAGTTTATGCAAGGCTGCAATAGAAGACACTCGCCCAAGGTGTCATGCAGAGGGACTGAACCTGAAACTATATGGCTAGGAAGCAAACTTCTCAACCATACAGCCATCTTAATGAGTGTGGAGACTTTACTCACCTATCAAAGAGTGCAGCTTTCTCTCTCTCTCTCTCTACACACACATCTTTCCCATCATCATTATTCAAATATTTATCAAATATTTTACCTGCTGCTTGTTGAAATTGCTCACATATTCATCAAATGTTTGATCTGTGGTCCGTGCAGCTTTTCCAAGGTTTTGCAACACCTATAGATAAGAATAGAGAAAATATAAGAAATATTTTACACACATACATATATAACATAATAATGTACTATTACAACTCCTTGTAACTAGCTGGTTTCATGTCACCTCTGCAAAATCACTCATTTTTTTTCTCTCTCTCTTCCATGTCCACCCACTTATTCTATCCCAGGATATTGTAATAGCCCTCTGAAATTCTCTTTAAGTAGATGTTGGCTTCTAATTGCTCAAGTGGAACATTAACTATGTTGAATCTACCATCTCAGTGAGAGGACAGATTTAATCCTGTGAAGGCATACATGAGCACTGCCCTCTTCTCCAGATCAATTTGATAAAATAAGACATTAAAATATTTTTTAAACGGAAGTGTATTTGCATATTTAGAACAGTGTTACTGTAGGACAAAACACTGGGGATTACAAACTGGAATCTTGGCAGCAAAGAGAGACATCAAACTGACTGCAGTTACATATTTTATAAAAAACCTTTCTTAGAGTTCATTTAATTCCTTTGCCATGATGCTGTGTAGTCATATAAATAATGCTTCTTAGTTTACAGTGAATAAGCAAATTTGCTTGGATCTTACACTGGTATGAATATTTTTAAAATTTAGGATACCAAATTGTGATAATATTTGATATAACATTATGAAATAGTCTGAAAAAGACTATTTAACTTGCTAGAAATGATATTCAAATCTCCCTCAAAAATCAAACATTATTATTTTGAAAGAGCATGAACACTTGGGATAATGTATTCCGAGACTCACTGAAAAAAAACAAAAAAATAATAGAAAAGGCAATTGTCATGACTTAAACGACCTTTGATCACAGACTTGACCTGACAGAGCAACAACAACAAAAAATGTTGCAGAAGACAGCTAGAAGCAATCCTGTAGGTTCCTAAAACTTTTACTTCAGAAAATCAACAATTTACAGCATCATTGGTGAAACTGGCACAAAGAACTCAAGTATTATTCTTGCCCTAATGCTAACCACTTGTATCCAATTGCTAACTGAAAACAACAAAATTATAAGTTTATATCATTTTGAAATGTTAAATTCTTATGACAAAGTCACAGGCATATAATTCATTGAATCAAACCTCTAGAATGGCAACTTCAGAAGGACAAAAGCTAAAGGTGACAGAGGCAAGACTTGAAGTTTAGCTAATACTGTAATGAGGTTATTACCCTACTAAGTTGAAGTCATTAGAATCAACTTTGTTGTTAATATTTCTGGATAGATGGCAAGCTAGCAGCATCATTAGCATGCTGGGCAAAATACCTAGCAGCATTTCGTTTGTCTTTACGTTCTGAGATCAAATTCCACCGAGGTTGAATTTGCTTTTCATCCTTTCAGGGTTGATAAAATAAGTACCAGATGAGCACTGGAACTGAAGAAGTCAACTTATCTCTTCCTCTGAAATTGCTGGCCTTGTGCCAACATTTGAAACCAATATTTCTGGTGTTGATAAAGTAATTACTAGCAATGAACTATTTTAAAGTGTTGTTATTGGATGGTCCCATTCAATTACAGTCAAGTTATTTAGTTTGTTCTAGCCATCACAGCAAAGACCATGTTGAAGCATCGCCTTCATGTGCAGAAACCAGACAAAAATGATCTACACAAAAGATAGGATTTCTATTTTGACCTTTATACTAGTGTATTTCAGGCAACTGAATTATTGACTTTATGGGACTAACTTCATATTAGATATAGATTTGAAATTAGAATGATAATCTGCCAAAACATCATAATTGCAAAGCTTAACAATGAAATATGATTGTTTATTTTTTAGTATCTGGCAATTTGAGTTTGATTAAATTCATCATTGAGTCAGTTTTAGAAAGTTGATTATTTTGTCAAAAGAAAAGAAAAGTGTGTGTGTTTGTGCATGTGTGTGTGTCTGTGTGGGGGGGGGGGGGGTATAAAACCTTATTTGGCCACTCTCCAATTATGTTCAATTAATAATTCCCAACCAATAAACCATTCTTTTTCCAATTGCCATGGATCATTTTACTGTCTGTATTTCACTACCATATAGTATCATTCTTCTTATGTATTCTGATGTATAAGAGTAAATTATATATATGCTTCATATAATTTACCTTTTATACATATAAAGAAGCCTCTTTGCTACCAAAAACTATAAAATCTGCCTTTTTACCTCTTCAGTTTTTTTTTTTCTAGTTGGACGAAAAGCTTGATATCAAGATTTTTTACTCAACTCCTATGCACAGTTCTCTACAACTACCTTTTCCACACTTAAGTCAAATCACTATACCATACTAGTCACTGTTATAAGTAATTAAATGTGATTGCATAGGAAGAAAATGAGGGTAGCTATAATTGTTGAAACAGAACAGATAATTACAAAGAAAACAAAAGGAAATGAATTTTTCCTATTTGATTTTATTTAGTCTTTATTCATGGCTAGCATGAAAACAATAAATATTTGCTTATAAGTAGAAATCACACCTATGTTGAAATGGCTGATTAGTTTTCAAAGAACAGAAAAGGCTAATTAATTTGCTAGTGTACTGAGGTAGTGTTAACTGGTGCACTAATCAGCTGTTATCATGATGCATCAATCTACAAGAATCTCTCCAATTCTGATAAATACATAAGACTGGTCACTCGCAAATACCTAAGCATATCAGCAACACTTCCAAACACTACCACAATAACACACAGAACTTACTATTTGGATGTAATGATGTTTGCAACTTAAGACACTTGTGGAACAAGCTGTGTGTATAAAAGCTAATTCTAATGATAAGCATTCTATTACTATAAAGTAATGTTCATATCTATTTTCTGGCTAAATACATTAAAAGTAGAAATATGATCAAGGCTTCGTGTGAGTCTGTAAAATTAAATATCCTTTTTTTAAATCATTAAACAAATTAGAAATAACAATATATATATATATATATATATATATTGCTCACAAAGCTTTTTTTATATATAGAGGTGTGTGTGTGTGTGTGTTTGTTTGTGTTGGATGAGATAACAGTAGTGTAGTCCAGAGAGTTGGTAGGTAAGAGTTGATATGAATACAAAAATAGAAATAAAATTCCAGAATGGCCCTGCTTTAGAGATAAAGAGTTACGCCTGCAGTTTACGGCAGGAAAGTGGTGCCTTGGATGACAGATGGCTTTATTGCCAATCACCTCCTTTCAGTTACTTCAAGATTTATCTCATTCCTAACTAAATTTCTTATTTGGATTTTTTTCTCCTCTAGGCAACTGAAAGTTCACAATATTACTGAATTGATTCCCTTCCTTGATCCAGATTCTAAGCTGGATTTATGCTTCTGTTTCTGATAAATGCCAAGAAATTAAGACCATGACACATCAATTCGAATCATGTTACTCACTTCAGCTGTAATCTTTACTCAGACTAACAGAAATATGAAAATAGGATAAGCAGCAAACTGAAAGAAACATGCTCAAATTTCCATATACAGCCCATATCACTGGTGTGCATGTATTCTTATGTATATGATTATGTACATATATGCATATGTATGTATAAAGAGAGAGAGAGATTAACCAAGCAATTTCAGGAAAAACATATACATAGGTCACTGTTATTGAAGAGAATTTACATGTGGTGCTATATATAAAGCACTAAAGCAACAGGTTTCCAGTAACTACTAGATCAAATCAACAATGGAGCTTCAACTCAGTCCCTCAGAAACAGCACATAGGTCTCTCTCAAATCATACCAAGTCTGAAATACACAGCTTGAAACAATAAAAGGGTGGTGGGGACAGGATAGTTATGGTTGGTGAATGCCTTTGATCAGAGGTCTGCTTGATCAGTGTTGATCATAGGCTAAATAACAACAATAGCTACAACTCAAATACCCTTCTCTCTTTCACCCCTATTCAACTGTCCTAACACCTCCAAATAAGTTCAGTACTTTACCCAAATGGATAACAGTTTATAACAAAGATACAAATTAATCTCACAGCACTCTAGCCAAGATGCCACCAACACTAGTGAAAACTGACAAACATCATGGAAACTGATAACTACTTTCACGGGATGACTGTCTTTTTAACAAACACAATTTACCTTTCAAACTGTTCCCTTTAAGATTAATTGCTGCCTTTTGACTGACTTTATACCCCACTTTCCATGTGGATGTATGCTGAATCCTAAATACTTTCCATATTGAGCAAAATAACTGCATATCACACAAAGATAGCTTCTATATGGTCTCTCAACCTGCCAGAAATAGCAAAATCACCATGGCCATATCCTACTATCTTAAGTGAAGGTAAAAGACACGTTACGAAATGTCACTGATAGTCAGAACTAGAACACCTTTGATCATAAATCTGCTAAATCAGAGATGATTTTAGGTTAAACAGCAACACACACGCACACACACACACATTCTCTTTGCAGATTAACACATCCGGATACATAGACTCTTGCTTTCACTCTCTTAAATATATGGCCAACTACCTTACACACACACATTTATACATATGCAGTGTGTTTCAGTTTGCTATTTCACTTCATTGAAGACAGACATTAAACGATGATGGTAATGATATATATATATATATATATATATATATATATATATATATATACACACACACACACTTTTTTTTATTAAAGCTACAAAAACATAACAAAAAAACTGTGACTCAGAGTTTCACATTCCCATTCATTGGTTAGTTGTAACCAAGACAGGAATAAAATTGTGATGGTACGCATAATATATGATTTGATATAAACTAATTTAGCATTTGAATTTGATTGGGTAACTTATTTTCAAAACATAAACGGTGTTGTACTTGCTAACTGTTGGACAGGTTGGGGGTGTGTATAAATTGAACAGTAAAATATATCATATTATATATATAATTTGAACTGGAGGCCTTCATATGCCCTCAAAGACTAAAGATGCTTTATACAAGATTTCAGTAGAGAAATATAGAGTTCTTCATAGGTTTATGTTTACATATGAGAGCTGCCAGTAAACATAACAGTGACCCAACAATAACTGCATAAAACTGATGCTATGAGATTGATGTCTTCCCATGCCCACGGAGATATGTCATGCAAACAAACAAGTCTTTTAGTATTTTTCTTTCTGTTTAGGCATTACAGGCATGAATAATTTGAATTATCTAAATAACATCTGTTTGTTTATAAACATCTTTTTATTTATTTACACACACACACACACACACACTGAAAGATTCTAACCCAATTGGTTTATAGCATACAATAAAATATCTGTTTTTAAATATTTCACAGACCTGACAGAAGAGTGATTTCCAGAGTAACATAATCATATCAGAAACAAAGATAACACCATGTTTAGTAGATGGAGTATCTTCTATCCAGTATTCACTTCAAGGCATATTGGATAACAGTCCTAAATGCAATATATCTAGACACAAAAAGACTCCACAGTGACAGTTGGAACACTCTTAATCATGGATTAGCTTGGACAGGGCAGTCTGGAAGGTTAAACAACACCAAGTTCCCACACAATCCCTGTTACAACATGTACGATTGCTGCTCACTAAATATCCATAACACTACTACATCATCCCTCCCACTCAATCCAGGTTAACATAAACAAACACTCAAACAAAACAACCACAGCAGTAGCAGCTATAACCACATTAGTTCTAAATATCATGCTAGATTGAACACTGCTAATGATATGTATAGAAGAGCAACAACTGTAATGCAACAACCAAATCCTTGTTGCCTACTTCTGCTATGATCACCATGAGCCAAGACAGCATCAAGACAGAAATAGCAAAACCTCCAGGAAATAGCAATCAAATCTTCCTTAAGAATACTTTGAATTATGAAATTTTGGACACATGTGGCCATGAGTCAAACTGTCTAGAGGTTACTTGGTAATGAGAGTTAAACAAGACTGGATGTTAGAAAGGAGGGGGGAAAAAACATCTGAACTACTACTTGCACCCCACGATCTTCAAAATAGTATGTTTGAAGCAACGCATCTGTTGATTGCATCTAGTTTTTTGACTGACAACCTACATGGTTACAGTCTGCTCAATAAGGCTGACCAGGAGCAAAATAGCAACCTTGCTCTGGTTCTCCATGAAAAACATTTTTGTGTTAGAAAGATTGTGTGATGTATAAGATGTTTAACACTAGATGATAGTGAGATATGGACTTTGGGTACAAAAGAGCTAAGAGGTTGAAAAGAAATGAGATGAGTATTAAGTTACATGAAAGGCTAAGTGCAAGTGAGCTGAAAATGCAGGATGGTATTAAAGGCCACCATTTGATGAGTGCAGGTGAAGAAGTTCCATTGTTATGGATATTTAAGGCAGCCTGACAATATTTTATGTGTTTAATTGCACATGTATTCATTGTGTGTAAGAGAGAGAGACAGAAAGAGAGAGAGGGAGAGCATGCATGCATGTGTTTGTGTGTGCGTAAGAGTATGAAGCTAGATATGCCATGGTATTTTAATTTATAAGGGAGAAAAGGCGAAGTCTGAGGAAGCTAGCGATGATTAGCCTTGACAAAAGTAAAGAAAACAATTATCAAAATTTATCAATTAAGATTAGTTTCTATACCTTGTTCCTTAAAGAGAGGTAAGTTTTGATGCTTCAGACAGTGCCCCTCTTTGAAGAAATAAAATGCATGTTAGAAAAGCTATGAAAATGCCTTTCATAGCCGTTCAATACACCTGCACTTTGTATGTGTGTGTGTGCATGGCATCTGGGGCAAGAGTTTTTACCATAACTTCATATCAACCTGAGCCTTGTGAATGGAGCTGAGTATAGAGGAAACTGTATAAAAGCCCATCAGATGGAATGTACTAGTAATTCAAAAGTCCAGCTTTATTACATGTGTCACGCTGATTCTCCTTGAATCACATTTGTGAAATACTCAGTCACTTTGCATGTTAATTCAATGAGTAGGTTATCAAGTTCATCTAACAGTTGGATGCTCATATACCAAAATCAATGGATGATTTTACATATACATACATATATTATTTCAATGCCTTTACCTAAAATCTACCCATTACTCTCACTGTGTCTCATGGTGTCTGTTAGCTTCTCAGTCACAACGTATATTCTCCTCCTGAAGTCATACAAACACACTAGAATTCCTCCACTCCCATACAAGCTGGCAATAATTGAAAAGCAAACATGAGCTGCACTAATTTTGCAGTTATTTCAATACCTTAATCTCATAGGGCCAATAAATGGTTATAGACAGTTCTCCATTTCAGTAAAAAAATTAAAATTCAACCAAGAATATACATATATATATATATAAGATCATATGTGAAAAGTGTTGTTCAGAGCTCATAGATTCTTCTAGAATTTACAAATAATTCCTTTCATATAAGAAGAAATCTAGATAGAAACTAAACCAGTTTCAGTATTAAGAACTACCAAAAATGTTACAGATTTGCAATTAAAAACAAATCTTAAACAATTTTGATTTTATATCAACATTCATTTTATAATCTTTTCTCCCATATCTCTATGTATATGTATAAGAACCTCTGTGTATGAGTGTATATGAGTATGTGTGCATATATTGGGAGGTAGTCAGTATATAAAAATAAAGTATTCATTTACATCCAATGTTTATGTTAAATGCAAGAAAGATATGAAATTTCGTGCAACATGGGAATTACTTGTTCTAGATTCTTCCCATAACAGAAAGCTAGTGGCAACAAATCTATTCATGATGAAAGATCAAAATACAGATACATCGAGCTGAGAGAAAATAAAATAAGCTATGAATGGTCATAGGAACATTAAGCGATGGATGTTTTGTCATCATTATCACAATCATCACAATAAAGCCATTTACTTACACATTCCAAATCACTGGTTCCCAATGTGTGTGTGTGTGTGTGTGTGTGTGTGTGTGTGTGTTTGTTTATGTTTGTTGCTCCTACATAGAAGATGGGATTACTTTAAAGAGTTGTAGGTTTTATTGTTACCCCTCTAAAACTTGTTCTGTCATTCTATTTTGCTGAGTTGCATGACCTATTCTTCTGCATGACACTACGGGTAGAGGCCATCAAGAGAGTAGGTGAAAAACCATGGAAGCAGTGGACTGAAAATGTTTGGAAATTACTAGTCTAGACTTAACATCTGTAGCTTCAATTATAATAAGAGGGTCATAGCACAGCTGGTGAAAAATAAAGTAGGAAATAGAAGAGATGGCTAGTAAGTGGGAGTTATATTTAGGAAAGGCGAGACTATGGTAGTAGCAGAAACATTGTAAATATATTGTATGAAAAAATAAAATGTCTTCAAAAAGACCCAAATTTATTCAAATTTGTAAGTTATCTTTTACTCTATACCCTACAAATATATTACTTCAGATCATATATTTACTAAAAAGTTATGCTCACCTCACTAATCAATATTCTAAAAATAGAGTAAAACACCTTTAGAATTAGCTTTTATACTTCCAAATGAAAATAATATAAATCAAATCATATACTCATATTTCTAATTTACCACATAGCTAAATAATATACACTGGCCTTTTCAAGTTTTCATCATTGAATATGATTTCAATGACAACTACTTATATCGTAGATGGCATCCCATTCAAATTTAATTTTTAAGTATTCTCTTACAATTTATGAGATTTACTTAATAATTAAACTCACTAAATACTTCAGTAAGTTATGGAAAGGATATGATTTGCTGATTAGATTTCTAAAAAATGCAAAATAAAAAATAAAGGCAAAATGCATCCAAAATTGTTTTCACTATTTGCTGATAACAATGGTATTAGTCATCTATAATTTATCATTTGGCACATAACTGAACATAACTTTAGGATTTAAGGTTCAAAACTTAACTATGCTTTTATTTACATATCAGTCTATAAGATAATACAATACTTGATGTACCTAACCATTTTAATTATGTTGCATGGAAGTAAGTCAGGATCTAGGTGTTACTAACAAAGGCAGACGTATTATCATCACTTAACATCTACTTTCCATGCTTGCATGGATCAGCCAGAATTTGTGAAGGCAGATTTTCTAGTCAGATTCCCTTTCTATCCCCAACCCTTATCTGTTTCCAAGTAAAGTAATATTTCCCTGTAGCTGGGCCTATTTTCATGGGAGATTAGAAACAAAACAACACGACTTGTATGATGGTGATGCTCATTTACAATCATCACATGATGTGAAGACAGAGTACACACACACACATACAATGGGCTTCTTTCAGTTTCCATCAACCAAATCCACTCACATGGCTTTGGTCAACCTAGAGCTATAGTAGAAGATACTTGACCAAAGTGCCGGCTGAGAAGTAAACTTCTTACTACACATTTATGCCTGCACCTATACCATCCCTGCACTTATGCCATCCCTGCACCTGTTAGTTTAGATAAATGTTCCTTTTTCTTTTCTTTTCTTTTCCTAAATAAAAAAACAGGCATCTAGAGAGAAAAACAATTTATTGTGGTACATATTTGGTTACAATACCAGCTCAATTTCTACAAAATTTGAGTCAAGCCAATGAACCCCTTCAGTTTTTTTGAAAAACATTTAATCATGATTCTGCAGGTTCCAAAGCATGAAATTTCAATGAGTTTGAAATTTCATGCTTTGGAACATCAGTAACACCAGAACGCTTTTAAAGAACTGCTGCCAAAAAGATTTTATAAATTAGAGTTTGTGAAGCATTCCAGCTGCTCATAGTGCAAGTAATCCATCCATGGCCCTTGCCATATACAAACCACAAGCTGTTATAAGAGTGAATGAGAGACTCACTATGTAGCTGCTTAAAGTGCTGCATATGGCATGTGTGTGTGTGCGCGCACGCGTGCATGTTCTGCTTTGTTTGGGTCAAAATAAAAAACAAGTGCCAGTAATACTGATGTTAAAGTCAGCCAAATTTAAATGGTTTCCCAGAAATGATTTCCTAAAAAAATGTCTGATGTTTAATCAAATGAAATCTATATATGTTGACACCATTATATACCTATTGACATCATTTTAGGTAATTCCGTTAATAGAATTTTCATGAAAATATCAACAAATAGCCCAATTACATGTACTTCACATCGAAATATCCTTTATTTCTTCCTTGATTTACTAACAATAGTGTTAAGTGGATTCACATTTACAAGGTTATATAATTCCTGAATTGGGTGATGTGTCATTGAGCTTCATTCCACATTGAACCAGTTTAATCAGCTGAAAATGAGCATTCCACTGCATCTAAAGGTGGAAGCACCAAGAGAAAATTTATGCGTGTTTGCTACTACATAGGTATGTAAAACAATTAGCAAAAGCAAGGCCCTTGCCACCAACTCCCTTGTGAGTGACAGCTATAAATGTGATAGAACAGGTTGAAACAAAGTGGTTGTGTGAGCAGATTTATAAAGGCCCAGGTCCATTGTAGGACTTGAATTCACTGCACAATAACAAACTACTCTTTAATTATACCAGGCTTCCATTGCTTACAGTGCCTACTCTTAATATCATTTTCCAAGTAGGTAAACAGGGCAAGGAAGAGTTAAATATTATGGATAAAAACAGAGCAACTGCTGACAAGTTATGAGCAATTGCATTTGGCCAATGCAATCAACACTATCAGAAGCAAATCACTTTTGATAATTGATTTATTGTTAAAAACCAGGACCTTATCTAACTGCACTCGGGATCTACACCAACAATTAAACATATATACAAATAACAATCCATAATAAATAAGTAATAAGAACAGAATATCTCTAGATATCTGTCTGAGGTAGGGCAGCAGAGTCAAAAGAAAATGCTGTGAAATACAGTATAGTATTCTTGTCTAATTTTGTTAGTTATGTGGCATGTGGAATGTAAATTATATTAATTGACAGTTGACATTAAAGAGCAAAAGATTAATGACAAGGCAAGGGATCATAGAGAAGTGCTTATTAATAATAGTTTAAATTAGTAAGCTTCAAAGTGATTTGATTTCAAAAATATCTGTATACACTAAACTGGGTATTTTAAGAGATAGCTTGCATTCTTACTCTGCTAACTTGAAGGTGCATAGAAAGAAAAAAATAAATCACTCAAACTAGAATTTCATATGTACATACATACTTAATGGCTTCTGTTGTTAAAAAGAAAGCAGTTGCTTTCTTTTAAATAGAAGCTTTAAAGAATAAGTAAACATGTTTACTACAGTGCATATATGATTGTGTAGGTAAGAAATCATCATTATAGCCACAAGCTTGAGAGTTCAATCTCAGCATGCAGTACCTTGAGCAAATGTCTTTTACCATAACCTTAGGTTGACCAAATGTGTTCTGAGTGGAACTTGCTAAATGGAATCCATGAGGAAACTCATCATATGTATTCAGTGGGAAATATAAACATTGGCAAGAAAACCAATATCAAAGTGCTTTCAAGTAAAGATATTTCCTGGTATTTGCTCTGTTTGCATTCCATAGACACTTCCTTGTCACTGTCGCTGTCATAAACGCAATATACCAGTGACCAACCTGTTGAAAACCCACAACTAATGATATTGCTCACAAAATGCAATGTAAAACAAACACACACACAAATTCTTGTTCAAGAAAATTAATCATAATTTCAGTCATATCTATAAGATAAATCACTTCATTTGAGAATTTGGGATTTAATTCAGAACCTTATTTTAATGGCATTAGAAGGTTTGCTGAGGGATATTTGGCTGGTATGTTGAACAGATTGCAGTATTATGTTGATATTCCTTTACTGGCTATCACAGTGAACTTAGTCTGTTCAAATAGTTCACCATAGATACTGAATAGCAACTGCCTCCTGGTTTGTTAAGTTTCTGTTGAACTACATTGATTGTATTAATCATAGTTATACTCCCAAATACACTACAGCTTTTCCTAGCTATAAGTTTAAGCCCACAAACACAAACTATTGAGTATCAGTGAAATATATGCTCAGTTTGGTCAGCACTCTGGTTGTAGTGAGAGCACACTGTCCTTATTTTGGAATCTTCTCATCTGCACTTTCTTTTCCAAAGATAAGATATAAAATACATAAAATTTCTCGTGAAATATGCCAATCTCAAGTGGGCCTTCCTATACTTCCTCAAATAATTTGAAACAGTGTAATCCACACCACAACAAACTGAACATATACAAACCATATATCCAGTGAAACAAGAGCACTCATTAGTACATATATATATATATAATCATCTTAATGTCCACTTTTCTATGCTTGCATGGATGGGGTTTATTGAGGTAGATTTTTCTGTGCCCAGATAACCTTCCTGTCACCCATCCTGTTTCCAAGTAAGATTTCTCATGGCTAGACATGTTCTTGCAATATTTTGGAATTGGACAATACTGCCTGTATGACAGTGACAATCATTTTACAACTACCATGCAATGACAAGACAAGGAGATACAAACACACTCACACATACATCATCATCATTTAACATCCATTTTCCATGCTGGCACAAGTTGGACAGTTGGACAGTTTGACAGGAGACAAGCCCTTCTGTCTACTTTGACATGGTTTCTACAGATGGATGACTTTACAGAGTGAACCAACATGGCACCAACACCGGTGAGGTCACCAAGTAATATGCAAGACAAAAACAAAAACATTCTAAACTGCATCCTCACCAAAAATATTACCTTATTGATTGACTTGAAGTCATTCCCCAATACACTCCAATCTCTGGTCCATAGACATGTTTCTTCATTCTGCTTTTTCTACCATTACTATAGGCATAGGCATGGCCACATGGCTAAGAAATTTGCATTGCAACTATGTAGTTTCAAATTCAATGCCACCATGTAGCACCTTCAGTGTCTTCTAATTTAGCCTTGGTTGACCAATGTTTTGTGAATGAAATCTGGTCGATGAAATACTATGAAAACCTATCATTTGTATAACTCTATATCTTCCCATTGACACAGTTTCAGCAGTGATAATGTTGTTTAAGTCCCATATCAACAAAAACTCCAGTAGCTTGGTGGTTCAACATGCAAAGATATAGAATAAAGTACCTTAAGTGAAAAATAAGTATGTGTAAACCTTGGGAAAAGTATTCAGCCCTAGAATACTGCCTCAAGAAGTCCCATCCAACTCATAACAACATAAGAAAAGTAAATGTAAAAAAAACCAGGGAAGTCTACAGTGATCTCTCCCCACCCAGAGTTGGATTGTCTCATGTCACCAACAATCAGGGTCACTCAACTCATTTTTCACTCATAGATATTTTCTCTCTTCCTGTCCAGGTTTTCCTTGCAGTCGTTCAGATTATCATAGATATATCAATGTAAAAGATGAGATGGCCATATAAGAGATGGACATATAAGAGGTGCAGCAATATCAGCGGAAAGTTAACAGGGAAGATGGTTTTTGCGTGTGCACAGGTACAATAAACACTAAAAACCTACAGAAATTATATTCCATCACATGCCAGTGGGGAAAACTAGAAGTAGATAGCTTCCATTACCTAGGTGACTAAGTAAGTACCAGGGGTGGATGCTCTGAGAGCATAGCTGCTAGAATAAAAATAAGCTGGGCAAAGTTCAAAGAGCTCCTAACTCAGTTGATAACAAAGGTCCTCTCACTCAGAGTGAAACACAGACTGTATGATGCCTGTGTGCGAACAGCCATGCTACACGGTAGTGAAACACAGGCTATGACTGCTGAAGACGTGTGGGCTTGTAAGAAATGAAGCTAGTATGCTACGCTGCATGTGTAATGTCAGTGTGTAAGAGAGACGACTGCGTTGGTATGCTCATTTGATAGGTATGGATGAGGGCAGCTGTGTGAAGAAGTGTTGCACTCTAACAGTGGAGGGAACCTGTGGAAGAGGTAGACGCAAAAAGACATGAGATGAGGTGGTAAAGCACAATCTTTGAATGTTGGGCCTCACAGAGATATGCCGTGCTTGAGAAGGCCCATCAAGCCAAGTGAGATCATAGTCGTGGCTGATGCCAGTGTCATTTAACTGGCCTGTTAAAAGCACCCATAAATCATTGAGAAGTTAGAGGGACAGGTCTATAATTCTTAGCATCTGCTCTGCTACCTCCCTTATGGATAAAGCATTATATGCCTTCTTTAGCTTTTTGGGAAATCTCCCTGTTGTGAAGAAGCTCTGAAAGAGAATCTGAAGTGGCCTAGCTAGAGCCCCTTTACATTTCTTTAAGAGGATTGCTAGGAATCCATCAGGGTCTGTTGCTGAGTTTGAGCTCATCTCATCAATGACTGATATCACATCAGTTTCCTCTATGCTGATGCTGTCAATAATTGCCATTTTGTTGTGTAGATCTGTGGAGCCAAGGAACTCATCAGGCATAGATACTTGCAAGTGTACCAGTGGAGTTGTGAAAGCACTCTTGTATTGCACATTCAGTATTTCACTGATCCTCTGGGGGTCTGCAATCGGTGAGCCATTTTCTTCAAGTAGTGGCTCTATTTTGTATGGTACTGAAGCAGTTTCTTTTGCATATCTATAGAAGGCTTTAAGGTTTATCTCAATATTGTTGACAGCCCTGGCCTCCATTTCTGCCCTCTCCTTTTTTTGGGAGCATTGGTGTTCATTTTTGATCTGGCGCACTGTTCGTTTGAGGTAGGATTGTTTGTTATCTTTTATACGATTTGAGATTCTAGTTCATCTCATTAGAATCCGCCTATCCCTGGGTATTATATTTTTCTGCTGTCTTGGCATTCTCTCTGGAGCAAACTTACTGCAGATGTCATGCATGATTGCCATAAAGTGTTGTAGCTTCATGTCAATGTCTTCTACATTTTTATATGCATATATATATATATATATATATATATATATATATATATACACATATACGTACATACACACCCATACATATACATACATACATACATACATACATACATACACACACACACATATATACAGAGAGAGAGAGAGAAGAATGTGCCCCATTATCAGACTGATAATTTATTCATCAACTCCCAAAGAATGAAAGGCAAATTTCATTTCAGCAGAATTAGTATTCAGAAGGCTGGAATGACTACTTCAAGGCATTCCATATGACACTAACAACTTGACATTGAAACAAAATAGTATCTTTAAAATTTGAATATGTTTAAGGTGGAGGAGAAATATGGGAAGGAGAAAAAGAAAGAGATTAACAAAAAACAGTATCAGTGAAATGTCAGAGTTTAACAGAATACATTGAATTGTTATATAAGGAAATTATAAAAAAAAAACAAAAATGGTTCAGTGAAATATGTAAATACTTGTGACAGTTGAAAAACAAAGCACACAACTTTTTAAATAGAAGAAAAAGTTAAAAAGAAAATAATCTTTTATGAAAAGAAAAAAAAAAGACAGGAGAATCATCATCATCATTTTAACATTCACTCTCCCATACCTTAATGGCTTGGACAGAATTTGTTGTGGCGCATTTTCTAACCACACACACACAGACATATATATATATATATCATCAACATCATCATCATCGTTTAACGTCCGCTTTCCATGCTAGCATGGGTTGGACGATTTGACTGAGGACTGGTGGACCAGGAGGCGACACCAGGCTCCAATCTGATTGGGCAGAGTTTCTACAGCTGGATGCCTTTCCTAACGCCAACCACTCCGAGAGTGTAGTGGGTGTTTTACATGCCACCGGCACGAGGGCCAGTCAGGCGGAACTGGCAATGGACACGCTCGAAATGGTGTGTTTTACGTGCCACCTGCATCCAGACACAAAAAAAAACACTGTATTTCCATTGGGTGTTTCCCAAACATGCACACACACCTGTATAAATATATACATAATATACACAAACACGTGTGTGATCACCATCATTATTTAGCATCTATTTTCCATGCTGGTATGGGTAAGACAGTTTGACTGGAATTGGTAAACTGGAGAGCTGCACCAGAAAAATCACTAAAAACTGTTCTAAGTTGTATTGAACAGAAAGCTAATTACTAGTTTAATCTGTTCTTGTTAAATCTAATGTTTTAAGTAGAAAATACTCTTATACTAAGAGACTCAAAGTTCTAAATGATGAAAATTTAGGTAACAAGTAGAAAATAGGCTATTTGGACAATTACAAAACATGCGTCTGTCTGACCCAGTATAGATGGGTGCATGGTAGAATCAATTACAACAAGAAAATGTTTGTGTCACAAAGTAAAAAAATACTATTAAGTTATGGTGGATAGGTTTGTATAATGTTATACACTAAATTATGACTTTAATAGTTAAACTGAACAAAGCAATTATTGTATAGGAAAAAATAGGATAGGTGTGCAAACATGAAATAGAATAACGTGTATGTGAGGGAGGTACCAGGGTAAACCAAGGAAAATAAGATAAGAAAAGGACAATAAATATGAGAGCAAGACAAACAAGATGAAATCGTATAGACAATAGATGAAAAATCAATGAATGAAGAGTGAATGAATAGGAAGGATCTGGGCGAACAAAAGTTGGTGGCAAATGAATGGAAAGCACTGTTCTAAAAATTGAAGCAAACTGAAAGCAAAGCTTAGTAGCAGAACTGAAATGTAGGAACGAGAAGGGGTGGAAATGAAGAAACACATTTTTACAATGAATTTAGTAGACAAAAAAGTATTTAGCCTCGTTGTAAAGAATAAATTTCTAGCTGTATGGAAGGATATATGACCTTGGTTTCATCAAGGATGATGAAAATGAAGACAAAAGATTTGAAAATGTGATTTTCAGGTTGACAATCATTATCTCTCACCTACCCTCCTTCCACCTTCTCTCTCTGTCTCACAGTGGTGGAGTTGAATCCAGTTATATTTAACCCTTTTGTTAACATATTTCAGTTGAGATGCTCTGTGTTTTTTTTTCAATTAATTTTAAATATAAACAATTTAATAAATAACTTAGTTATCATTAAGCTAGGGTTAGCAACATAATATGGACTAAGGTTTGGTGGAAGATTTTAATTCAGCACTTTTGAAAACAAGACATTTGTACTACAGAGCTAGAGGCAGTTACAGGTGGATTGGTATCAAAAGGGTTAATAGCAAGGCTTTAACATAAAAATTTTATCAAGTTTGGTTGTTAGAGGATTATGATGAAGAAAATATAAATAAAAATGAAAAATCTCTCACATCCAATGTAAACTGCTTTTAAACATATTACATGCACACACATATGTGCATGTATATAGGAGTCTTGATTGTCTCTATGCAGTCCCCTTAAATGATGCCAAGATAAGTGTTGAAATGATGGTCAGGTTAGAAGACAGGGGCTGACCATGATAACTGTAGTTTGGCATGGAAGTTTAGGGTATGCTATTATGAACATGGCCTTTTGCCAAAATTCTTATAACCACACCAAATGAATGAGATACTACTGACAACAGTTGAGAGAAAAGTCTGTCAGACAATTTCAAAGAAATTGGCTTGGTCACTTGCCATGTTTCACATATAGTGTTACTGCAAAGCTTCAGTGGCAGAATTAATTTCGAATAGTAAAAGTTCACCATTAAAGAATGTTGCAAGATCCTGTAGACCCAACTGTTGGATAACCCACACTAACATGCTAAAAGGAAGCACACTGAGGGAAAGGTGGAAGAGCTCAAAATGAAAATAGTGACAAGAGCTTCAAATAACACAAGCTGGACTTGGATTGGAAATCTCACTAGAATAACAGGGTAAGAGATCATGATCACAGAAATTCATCAGATTGAAGATGAAGAATAAAAGTAAAAAACAGTAGGATTAGAAAACAAATAAACATAGTCCGAATGAAAAATAACAAAGAAAGTTATCGGAGTATGTTGTGGAGAATGAAGCCAGTCAAGCTATACTTCCTCTTAAGTTCAGTGTACAAAGGTGACTCCATTCCTAGCAATGCAGCAGCATTAATGCAATGAGAATCAAAACCAAACTGCATAAAGCTGTTTTCCATAGGGAAAGTGAGAACAAGCAATATGTGAGTATAGGCAAGAGTAAACCCAAACCCAGACTTCTAAATAGTTCTAATGACTGGAAGATGCAGATGATCTGAAGGAAGCACCTGTATTCCAAAGCAAAACTGCAATAATAAAGAAACAGCCCAACCTTATTGAATGCATAACAAAAATTCCTAATTCTCATAAATGTTCAACACTGCAAAGGCCATATCACTAAGACTGGCCTTCTTTTTAGCTTCCAACCTTATACAAAGCTGGAATGAGATCCACGACAAAATACTACTCCCAAACTTAGGACAATACTACAACTACATCTACAGACATCTTTGATCACATGCAAAAAGACCACTCAATTCAGCAGCACAAGTCAAATTCTGTAACTTCAAGCCCACAAATGAGGCATTTAGTAACAGAGTGTTGTAAGCACCACCCTGGCCATTTTCGAGGTTTGTGTATCATTTTCTTTGTCTCAGTGTCTAGAATCCGAAAAAGTTGGGAGGAAGAACTGGTGAGGCTTGCAATAAGGTCAAAAATCTGTACCTCGATACTAGTGACACAGCACTCACTCACCCAAACTCAGACCAGAGAGTTTAGTAACACACCATCATAAGCACACATGCTCAATAACTTTGATGTGGTCCCTGTATCATTTTTCAAGACGTTATGGTTCCTTTTCTAATATTCGATGTTACCATTGTAACAGTAATGGGCTATTAGCTTACTATCTTGTCTTACTGACTTCTTAAAGATACTTACCTTGGTATATTAAAACACAAACTATACCTTTGTGGGGGGGGGGGGTCTCTGTATGTTTTTTCTAAGTATTATGGTTAAAATATGCAATGCAATACACCATTTCATAGTACCGGTATATTCTACAAAATGAGAAAGATGCAGTCATTGTTTCATCTTTCAAATGCATACATAGATAAATAATTTTACATAGGTGGAATGATTAGAGGAGGTCTTCATGGTCATTTTAGGACCAAAATCAGCTTCCTAACTTCATTCCTTGCTGAGAGGAAAAGTCTGAAAGTCGCGAGACTTTGACTGCATTTTTCTCGGTTTTTAAGTTGTGGCACTTACGACGGTCTATTATTAAACGCCTCAAATGAGCTGTATCCCCATTCTGCCTCTTCTACAGCTACTACAACAGCCTTTGCTGTTTGGAGCTGGCTGGTCTCATTCTACTTTCACCTAGATTGACTCAGCTCATTCTTTTTTCCTCTTCTCAAGCTCCATATTATGTATATCCCTCAGACCCTTCACTAACCACTTAGCCAAGTCCTTCTTTCTCAGAAATATCAACCATTGGAATTCTCTTTCAGCTGATATTTTGTCAGCAGTCACACCAATCTCACCAGTTTCAAAAAGCCTGTTGAGGCCATAAACACAACACTTTCCTGCAGATCAAACCCATAAAAAGTGGCTGATAAATAGGATAAGACAATGTTCATGTCTTTCCAAAAATTACTAGGAATATATAATAATAAACTGCAGTTTTGCATGGTATTTATTCATAGTGTAATACTAGTGACAGATACAAACTGTCAATCTTTTGACTAACAGTCCCTTATTCAAATGTGACTTCTGTTGGTTCCTCTAGGTCCAAAGGGAGGATTTGAGACCAGAAGAGCAAACCAACAAAACGTTCTTCAGGCAATAATGAACAGTAAAATGCTTTCCCCAGTAACTAATAGATGTAAAAAAAAAATTCTATAAATGTTTAAAACAAAATACATTGACCCAACATCTAACTGAAACACTTGGACAAAACAATATATCTCAAACAGGACATATTGCTTGAGAAATTACTTCCTGTTCAAGTCAAATTATTAGTTACTATCAATCAGCCAATACATTTAATATTATAATTAAGAGTAATTTAGACAACTGAGACAGCAGAGCATCAGACTAAATGATTTAAAAGCCTACCAGACCTGACCTTAACTATCATTGCTTTGGTGTTGTTACAATTAATATTACTAAAATACTGAGATTGATGTAATTAACTTTACTCTCCTCCCCCTTGAACAATTAGTCTTGTGCCTAAGTAAGAAATGAATTTTAGACAGTTTTTGTTTTACCTACTAGTAGAAAAAACAAAAACAAATGAAATCCTAACACACAAAAAGAACAATGTTTCTTGATAAAAAAAAACAGGTTAATTTTCTTTATTTAAAGTCAATTAATTTTTGTTGCCTATGTCATAATTATTATTGTTCTCAAGTTTGTTGTTGACATCAATACAACCATGTTGGCCACTGCTATTGTTGCTATTGTAATTAGAAAGACGAACATAAAACAATGAAAGAAACAAATTGAGGAACTCTTCAAAAGCTACATTTAATGAAGAATTTCCTTTAAATTTTGAATGTATTATTTGGGTAATGTGTTACCACTATTTAACTATAGATAGTTCATGCTAAAATACATTTGAACTTCGCTAGTTCTATTAATTTTGATTTAATTAACTTTTTGTTGTTTTAAATAGCTAATCCTCTATTATTGACATGGAGGCTTCTTTCATAAATGTATCAGAAGCTTGTATGTGTTTGTTTATGTATGTACAGGTGATTGTGGAAAAGTTTGCACATATATATATATATATATATATATATATATTAAAACAATAGGGTAAAAAAAATTGGATATTAATTAATATCAATTTAATACCAGGGAACAAGCACATTAAAAGAATCAAGGAGATACAGAAAAAATATCTGAGATTTAAAAGGATTATTGTATACGTATGTATAAATATATATAAAGGAGACCACTAGGTGGACTGTTAATGTGCTAGAAGATCACATGTAATGTGTCTACTAAGACCGAATTGTTCTCAAAGTAAATTTAGCAATGTAACAAAAACGTATTCGGGCAAAACAAGTGAAAATTACATAATAAAATACAATTATCTGTAAACTAGTTTCGAAATTAATATTTTCTTACCGAAAATATCAGTTTCTCATCAGTACAGACCGTTGAATACAGACAATTTACAGAATCGCATACTAGTTGTATGCCACGAGTGGAGCACGTGTATACCTATGGTAAGATTCAATTATACCTATGGTAAGATTCAAAAGTCTTCGTTTTTGCACGCTAAATCCGGAAATATCTCTGCCGAAAAAGGTTTCCGCATCGAATATACCAACTTTGAGAATTTGGTTATGGTTAATTAAATTAAAACAATAGGGTAAAAAATTGGATATTAATTAATATCAATTTAATACCAGGGAACAAGCACATTAAAAGAATCAAGGCGATACAGAAAAAATATCTGAGATCTCAAAGGATTGCCTGTGCTATTTTCGCTGTTTTACATAATCTCACTTTACCAATTTTTTTTCCAAGTATCCACATTTATAATCGAGATGTCACTACCAGTGTCTAACTGTAATTTGGTATTCACATCATTTATTTTTATATGCACAAATTTTCTTGTTTTTCTGTCACAATCACTCTCCTCTGAAAACAACCTTAGAATTTTTTGTGTTTGAGCCTCGTGGAAATGTTCTACAATGAGAACTCCTGTGTCCCAGCTTCTGACAACTATAGCACTTTTTGTTTTTAAATGGATAATCCTTTTTGTAGCATAGGCCTCCACAACCATAACACAGAGTGGGGTCGGACACTTTTTTCTGATTGTGCTTCCCAGGATGACACATTTTAATTTTTGCAGAGTTTTTATCTTGTATTTTTTTCACATCATGTTTAGGATTTACCAGAGTCTGACATTCTTCTGCAATGGTCTGTGGAGATAAATCCTGGTTTGCTTGCTCCATTTTCAAGAGAATCCTTGCTCAAATTTCTCTATCTTCAGGTGCTATAAGTCCTTGCACGAAGATAAGTGATTTAAACATATCCTGAGTGAGATCCTGGAGTTGAAAGTTGACTACTCCGGCATAGGTGACAAAAATTATCCGCTTCATTTTTTAAGTTCCAACACTCCATTCTGGTGTTGGATAATGAACTTCTATCACAAAAGAATTTTGAAAGTAGTTCTCCAGTTTCTTGGAAATCAATCTCACACAACTTTTTGGGCAGAATAAAGTTACAGTAATGCTCATGTTTGGCAGGAGCTACCTTGCAAAGTAAAAGCCTTTCTTTCTACTCCTCCAACCATGACTTGCACTCGTTAAAAATTTCCTCATATCTTCTATAATACACGGGAAACATAATACTCTCCTCCAGATTACACATAAATTCAGAAATTGTGTTAGCCACACCATCTGGCATAAATGAGCTTGCTGGATTTTCAGACTTCGCCGACTGTAACTCAATTGTTGTATTTGTTTTTGCAACTCCTGTAGTTGTTCCTGTTACTTCTCTTGAAGCTGTACTATTGCAGTGGCAAATGTTCATAATATTTTATTTCTATCCCTAAAGGGTTTATTTCATCACCAAAGTTAGCTTCTAATTTTTTTATAATTTTTTGTATCAATTAGAATACATTCCATACCTGGGACTTTAATGTTTTCTTCCTCTCTGACTCTAATAACTGTCTTCATCTTCTCTATTTTCTCTTCAATAGCTAAATTACATATGCTGTTTTTAACTTTTGTGTTTCTTCTGTGTCTTCTTGTGTGCTTGTTTGTGTGTAATCAATTAATGAATCTGTACTGTCGGAATTTTTTCATGCACGTAACGTGTCTGTGAGTGCCTATGCATGTTCTGTTGTTGGGGTTACTGGACTGTATGTACAAGTGGGTGTATGTTTGGTTGGGGATTCTAGACTGTTTGGTGTATTCATGTGTGTTAGTTGCGATGTGGGCATTTGTGTGTGTCACACTCTGTTCTCTTTTCTTCTTTCTTTTTTTAGAGTTCTTAGGGGGCAGGGAGTTTTTGATTTCTTTTCTCTTCTTATTTTGTGTTTGCACTTCATCTGTGCCTACCTCCTCTGTATCTTCCTTCAACTTCTCGCTGCTACTGCTTTCTTTCTGTCTCACCTCTGCCGATGCTTGCTTATCGAGAAGGGGGCAGTTTGCCTTAATGTGACCCTTCTCCCTGCAGTGATAACATGTGGGGGGGGGGTCTTCCCTCCACTACCACATGCAACCTCACATCCTCTGGGAACTCGACTCCCTCTGTTATGTCTTAGAGATCACTTATGGTGGCCTGTATTATGACCTCTAGGTCATATCCCCAACAATTTAGCTGTTTCGTGCAGCTCACTTGTAGTACTTGCGGGACTTCTTTCATGTCCATCAGGATGGCTACCAGCAGCCACATTTCGTTGATTTCTGGAGGCACCCTGCCAATTCTTACTCTTGCTACTCGCTTCCCAAGGTAAGTTGGCAGTAGTGCACATTTCTCCAATTTGAAGGCTACAGTGGAGTGTCTTGCTGCTTCTTCCACTGCTGAGAAGCACACCTCCACTGTACCAAACTTCTTGCCTCTACAGTAGAATTCAATAATACTACTTATCTTTTTTAGGCATTCTTCTAACTCTTCCTCCTTCACCATTTCAATTTTTTTGGTTACTAGAGAAAGGGTTCCGTATATTACTGTCTTTCTTTCCTTTTTCCTTGTCACCTCCACTGGTGGTGTTAATTTCAATTTGGATCCTTCTCTTTTTAACAACTTTCTGCTGCTCTTCACTGTCTCCCAGTCTACAGTCACTTCTCTGACTTTGGAATGATTTCTACAGCTGGATGCCATTTCTAATGCCAACCACTCTACAGAGCAAACTGGATGCTTTTTATCATACCATTGGTACAAATAAGGCATGCAGCTTGCAAATCTACAAAACCCAAGATGGGAGGAGTAACTTTATGCTAGATGAAGTATGAGAGAAGTGAGTAAACCAACAAGTTTTTGTTATAGAGGAGCCACGTGGCTACTCACAAAACTATCTTGAAAATTATATTCTCCAGCTCTTTCTCTTTCATATAGGCATCAGAGAATGGTGTTCCAGAAATACCTCCTCCTTATGTTTTTTACAGAGTGATTGTCCATAATGTTTTATACTATCCCAATCACCATAAACTTCATTTAGATATTTGCATGGATTAGTGCTTCTTATGATAAAATTTTATGAAAACTGTCAGAGAAAGTGAGAACTTAGATAATGAAATTATATTAGACCTCACTGCATCATCAGTTATGTTTCTGCTCAATGATAATACACTGTCCTATTCATATTTTATTCCCAACAAATATTTTTTTTGAAAATGTATTGTACCTGTATTTGCATCTGAAGGATATAAATTGGTGCAGTGTGGTAAGTACTATAGTTGTTTCAAACTGGCTGACTATGAACTTCAATTTTCAAGGCATGAAGTTAATAGAAACAAGATATTAATACAAATTCAATAGATATGATACCACAACTGACCTAATTACCAGGTTAACAAGTAAAGAATGTCATTTTCATATCAAGATTTAAAAGATGGTAAAAACCAGAAAAAAAAAAACAAACTAATATTACTTAATCTAGAAATATTTTCACTATTTATGAGAGTTTATTAATGACTCAAAAACTGCATGATACATTTTTTGTTTTCTATTTACAGATTCATATGAAGTCACTTTTGAAAAATCATCTATTTGAAGTAACTACTTCCCATTAAGATAATTTTGCTGATGCTTATTTGAATAATACGAAAGAGTAAGGTCTGGAGAATGTAATTTTCAAAACAATATTTGCAGAAGTTATCTTAAAATTATGACAATGCACAGACTGACAGAATTATTAGATTTTCAAACAAAATGTTTAACACTATTTAGTTATAACTCTTTATTTTCAGGGGTTCAAAACCTACTCTAATCCATTTAGGATTGGCAAAATAAACTATTAATTATAGTTGACCAACATTGATTATAACCTTACCAAAAAAATTTGAAGCCTTGTGCTTATGTCAGAAATCAATATCATGGTGATGCATAATTCACAGCAGAAAGCAATTACTTTCCAGTTTACGAAGCAAAATTAATTTTCATTTAATATTTGGATCAGTCATTAGCTATGGTACAGCTGAGTCACTATAAAGGTCAAAATTCTGATCCTGTTAGCAGTAGTCTCATACTTTCTGTATACTTTAAGCTTTTAACCTACAAATTCCCTTTTCCTTAATTTTCAATTAACATTTCAAAGAGAAGTTGCTGTAATAATTATCATTATTCCATGGCATTGTTGTATATGATTATGAAGATATAATTTTTCTTTTGCTCTTGACTTCTGTAAGTTCAAAAGCTGACTGTGACACAATTCAGAGCTTGTAAGTGAGGGTCCCTCTTCAACTTGAATTAAGTGTTTCTAATACAACCAACTAGCCAACTGCCAGGATGTCAACTGTCAGACTACTTGATGTGGCTTTGTCAGATTAGCTTCTCACCATTGATTTAATTACCCAGAATATCATGTTAGATCTACAACTGACATCTAGCATCCACTTTATGAATTTTCACACACACAAACATAAGAAAGAATGAGTTAATTACCATGCATATAAATATACAATATATATATATACACAAGCATATGTGTAAAGATCACCAGAAAATGCGCACACAGAAACACAATTTAGCTTTAATGAATTTCTTTTGACAGAAAAGCAAAAAGAACATGCAGAACATCAAAGAGAAGAAAGCGAAGTTAAGAAAAAATTGGGAGTGATGATGGAAAGTACAACAAAGAAAGAATATGATAGTAAGAAAGAGACAGTAAAGCTCTGGTCTGTATCTAAACTGACTATCCTTTAACAAAACTGGGTTTTATACAACACCAATTACTTACCTGTCAGATATCACATTGAAGTACATTAACCCTTTAGTATTCAGATGTAATGCTTATTTATTCACATTGTTTTGAATTAATCATGCATTTTCTCAGAGCTTTGAGGTTTCAATGATGTGACCGTCTATTTTTTGGGTAGGTGTGATAGGCCACATCTGTCTGGTCCAAACATAAAACAGACAGAATATTTTGGCTAGATATAGTCAGTTTAAATACTGAAGTGTTAAAACAAGGTTGACTCAAAGCCCACTCAGATCTACCCTCAAAGCTCTGTCGTCTATACAACATGCGTATCATTTGCCACTCTAACCATTTACCCACCTATTCACCCACTTCTGTTCCATCACATCTACTTTGTCTTACTCTTTACATTCCATATTTCAGGTAGATGGCCCTGCTCAGTATGTAGAAAAGGAGTAGGTAGTAACTCTATAAGATGTACCCGGTGCAAGCTATGGACACATAAGAGGTGCAGCAACATCAAAGGCAGGTTAACTAGCAAGTTAGTTTTTGTTTGTGGCAGATGTTCAGGTGCAATAAAGACTGTAAACAAACAGGAAACAACTTCTATCTCATTCCAGGGTGAAAAACTAGAGGTAGTCGATAGCTTCCGCTATCTGGGCGACCAAGTTAGTAGTGGGGGTGGGTGCGCTGAAAGTGTAGCTGCTAGAATAAGAATAGCCTGGACAAAGTTTAGAGAGCTCTTACCCCTGCTGGCGACAAAGGGACTCTCACTCAGAGTAAAAGGCAGACTGTATGACGCATGCGTACGAACAGCCATGCTACATGGCAGTGAAACATGGGCTGTAACTGCTGAGGACATACGTAAGCTCGCAAGGAATGAAGCCAGTATGCTCCGTTGGATGTGTAATGTCAATGTGAATACCCGTCAGAGTGTAAGTATCTTGAGAGAAAAGCTGAACATTAGAAGCATCAGTTGTGGCGTGCAAGAGAGACGATTGCGCTGGTATGGACATGTGGTGAGAATGGATGAGGATAGCTGCGTGAAAAAGTGCCACACCCTAACAGTTGAGGGAACCCGTGGAAGAGGTAGGCCCAGGAAGACCTGGGCTGAGGTGGTGAGGCAAGACCTTCGTACATTGGGCCTCACCGAGGCGATGACTACTGACCGAGACCTTTGGAAATGTGCTGTGCGTGAGAAGACCCGGCAAGCCAAGTAAGATCATTGCCAGTGCCCCTGGACTGGTTCTTGTGCGGGTGGCACATGAGATGCACCATTTTGAGCGTGGCCGTTGCCAGTACCGCCTGACTGGCTCCCGTAGGATTTTCGAGCGAGATCGTTGCCAGTGCCCCTGGACTGGCTTGTGCGGGTGGCACATAAAAGACACCATTTCGAGCGTGGCCGTTTTCGTGCGGGTGACACGTAAAAGCACCCACTACACTCTCTGAGTGGTTGGCGTTAGGAAGGGCATCCAGCTGTAGAAACTCTGCCAAATTAGACTGGAGCCTGGTGTTGCCATCCGGTTTCACCAGTCCTCAGTCAAATCGTCCAACCCATGCTAGCATGGAAAGCGGACGTTAAACGATGATGATGATATATATATATACACACACACATATACATACAGGGTGGTCCATAAAATACTATACCATTATACATGTATGTGTGTGCCTGCACACAATGGTAAAAACATTCACGAGCCACCTTGTATATGACTAACCTTATCTTGGAATGTTGCATACTTGGGCAATAAATGGATATCTTATTATCTGAGTAAAACACCTAAGATAGATAAGCACACTCCCATGAGGAATTTTTGTTTCATTTACTTAATGCTAAGGAGACAGCACTCACCAGGATTCATTTAAAAGGGGCTCTGAGGGTTTTGGGGCATATGAAGATTTGGAAAGTGGTTACGGCCAGTTCTTGTCCTTAGACCAAACAGTGAAAAATTATACCAACTTATCAGTAGCAGTAATTTGCAATCAATACAATAGATTGTTCCTTTTTTGAAACATCCCATACCTACACACACAGGCCAAACTCTTCATTTAACAAAGTATTTCTCAACCAGAGAACACTGAACACTGAGTGAGGAAGTAAACATTAGTTGAAGCAGCATCATTGTTTTAACAGTGACTTTTCCATGCATGCATTGGGCGGACTGAGTTTATACAGGTAACTTTTCTATGGCCAGATACCCTTCCTGTTGCCCATCCTCATTTGTTTCCAAACAAGGTATTGTTTCCTCATAGCCAGATATATTTTCGCAGATCACTGGAAATGAATGACACTGCTTGTATGACAATGACACTCATTTACAATTATAATTTAGATCAAGGCAAGGAAACACAATCACACACACATTCACATATGATGGGCTTCTTTCAGTTTCCATCTACCATATTTACTCACAAGGCTTCGGTCAGCCTGGGGCTATAATATAAGACACTTGCCCAAGGAGCCATGTAGTGAAATTGGACCTGAAACTATGTAACTATGAAGAAAACTTCTTAACCACACAGCCACCTGTGCCTATACTCTGAAATTGATTTAGAAGTGAATTTATTAACTATCATAATTTATAAAGAAGTGTGATCTTTGATAAAAGCATGCCACTTTCATTTCGTCAAATTGTAGCTGGTATCACTTGGGTGACTATGGAAGAATTTCTTTTGATGTTATGCTGCAACCTGCTTTTGTTTGCTATCAGGAATATTTTGGGGTGAGAATTTAGAATTATCTTTTTGCATTGTTGTGATTGAATTATTTTTTATATTGTTGAACTACATTTGTATTGTTTGAATTTTGTTTGTTTTGAATGTTGTTAGGTTGGGAAGGCATGATTGTATCAGATTGTTTAGAATTTTTGCATTGCTCTTGCTATTGTTGCCATTTTAAATAATACAAAAATGAACAACAAACACCCTAAACAATCTGATACAATTACACCCTCTCATCTTAAACAACAACTTCAACAAAACAAAAAATAGTTTTTAATTGCATAGCAAAATATCCACAATGACAAACAAGCTGGTTGCAGCACAGGCTCACAATTTTTTTCTTCCTTTTTTTAAATCTTCTACTGCCACCAAAGAATGTGATGCTAACTACAGTTTCATAAAGTGAAAGTGGCACGCTAATATCAAAGACTACCATAATGAGCTTTTTTGTTGATAAAATTTTCAGTGGTAGGACTAATTAAATATTATTAAAGACTAAAATTTTACTGACCAGCAACTTCAGTTTATACTGGTTTTAATCTCACAGAAAATTAATGCCATCATAGAGCAAATTAGTAGGTAATAAATTATTTAAATCAATAACAGGATAAAAGTAAATCTTTTTCAAGAAGATTAACATGATTGACCAATGACTATTTATTATATAATTAATACAAACTTTATTGTAAAGTTAATACCAAAATCGGCAGACCTTAAGAATCAACACGTAAAAAGTGACAGTTAAATTGGTTGAATACTTCAGCTCATTAATGTCTTTATTATCAAATGCTTTCATTCTTTATTGTAGGCCAATAAATGCATAAACACCTTAATTTGTTTAATCATGCCTTCAAATTTCATGATGGTAATGAATAATATCAATGATGATAATGTGATTGAATTTCCATTTAAAAAGAATAAGTGGTAATCAAGTAGAAATGATATGGTCCCACCCCATTTAGATCAATGCCTGCAGAGGCTTTGGTTTGGTTTTTCAAACTACTACACTATTACAGACAGAATTTAGATATTTTTCTAAATCAGATCAGTGGAAGACCTCCTGTATAGTAAAATGTCAGCAAATATTGAAGTACAAAAGTACTGCAAAATGAAAGTATTCTGATTATTCATTTCCAAATATTTTTATCAATTTCTAAGCAATCAAAAATAAACTTTTACTTTCTATATATTGATTCTTAAAGCCTTCCTCACAATTTTAATTATATCATGTAATCAATTATATTTAATTCAGTATAAAAGAAACATTCTCAACTTTATTTCCTACAGAATTCACATAAAGCTAGGAAGTTTTTGTTTTTTGTTTTCACACCAGTCCTTCATTAAGTTTTATTCTTCTTCGTGTAAATATTGATATTGTGGTTAGCATCATGAAATAAATGAAAAGGGGCTGCCAATATTCATGTAAATATTTAAGATATGAAGTTATTCCCATCATTAAGAGTGAGCAGTTACCTATAAGCATGTTTATAATGTGAACAAACTTTCTTAAGAAAAAGAAAATCTTTAAGAATGATTGATCGTTTCACAATAATAAAAAAAAGTGTCTGGAAAATGAAATTTAAAAAAAAAAATCATTCTACAATTTTAATGAGTTAATTGTAAAACAAAGTACCCAACAAGAAAAAGGATTGGCTGCATCTTAAAAAATTATATAAGTAATTGCTAAAATGTACAAAACCATAGTTTTGATGAAACTTTCATCTGACTAGCTGTAGAAGAAGTTACAGATAAGACAAGCTTTAATTAAATAACTAATTCCTTTGCTGTGATTTGAAAATCATAGAATTTTCATCACAATTTGCTGAGACAACTTTACATGATAACGAATGTTATTAGCCAAGATGCAATATTCAAATACTGATCAAGAACTTACTGGAGAATTCTGATTTGCTGAACAACTGAAAACTGATACAAAATGTTCTACGATTTATAGAGCAGCGTTTTTAAAGATAAAAATACAGCTCACACAAATGTTATTGCATGTGCAACTGCAGAAGCACTTACTATGATTAGCCACCATCGTAGCTTCATAGTACATTTAAAAGAAACAGTTCCAAATATCTTTACGATTCACTGCATTATTCATCGGCAGTAATTACCTGCAAAACATCTCAGTGATGGTCTCTATGTTATATTGCTTAATGTTATGAAAGAATGAATAAGATAAAAGTTCATCAGTTGAATATTCATATTTTTCAGAAACAATGCCATAAAAATGAACAAGAATTTCAGAATTTTTACTACACTGAAGTTTGATGGCTTTCTAAAGAAAAACTGCCTGTGTCATTCTTATGATATTTACAATACTATTTCAGAATTTTTAAAGTCGTGTGATGAGAAAATGCATAATGAGCAATGAAACTAAAGGACTGTTATTACTTAAAAGGAAACAATATAAACTTCACGAAAATAAAGAGAATTATAAATACTTCTAGCAGCAAAACTATATTTTACAAAAGCAACATGGCAAGATATAATTTTCAACAATTTCCATGTATACTAATGTTAAAAAAAAATGACTGATTTTACATTCAATAAAAAACTAGAATATTCCCATTTTAGGCACTTAAAGATGATAAGAAACCCAGATTTAACCTTTTAGCATTTAAACCAGCCACATCAAACCAAAATCCTCTTCCTGTTTTATATTCAAAACAGCCAGATCCAGCATCTCACACCTGCCCTACAATACCATTCTAAATATAAATAATCATCTTATCAAAATCACAAAGCTGTATGATAATGCATGATTAGTTCAAAATAGTGAAGGCTCACAACTGTAACATCATGAGTTTGATACTTGGCAGCATGTTGTGTCCTTGAGCAAGACACTTTATTTCATGTTGTTGCAGTCTGCTCAGCTGGCAAAAATGAGTAGTATCTATATTTCAAAGTTCCAGCTTTGTCACATTGAATCTCCTTGAGAACTATGTTAAGGGTACTCATGTCTGTGGAATGCTCAGCCACTTGCACGTTAATTTCACGAGTAGGCTATTCCATTGATCAGATCAACTGGAAACACTCATCATCGTAATCAGAGTGCCAGTTAAATTCAAAACAATGTGAATACACATTACATTGAACTGAGTAATCTGAATGCTAAAGAGTTAAGAACGTTGATGAACTGAATAGATCCAAATGGGCCATAAATTTGTTTCTTTCCAAAGCACATTTTCTTCATCCTGACCTACTTAATTTCAAAACCCATATATAATTTCAATGAAGTGGGTATGAAGCATTCTAAACCAAAATGCGAAACAAATATTTTGAGTTTTGGCAAGAAATAAAATTACTGCTCATTGGTTTTCCTTTTTCCTACATAACGTTTGTGTGGCAAATGTCAAATGAAAGAGGATACTTGTAACTTTTGTCAAATATTGAAGTTGACATCAGATACAGGGTAGCTAGCATATTATATAAATTTAAAGGGTTAAATGTATTGTTCCCCCACCCCCACCCTTAAATCAGTTTCATTCATGTTTACTGTTTAAAAAATGAATTTGCATCAAAGTTCTTGGGATTTTTTCTTTTTTTTTTTCTTCTTTTAGTTACCCTATGAATGCATTTAGATAAGCTGTAGATGATGACTTTCAATCTGCACAAGAATCCTTGTTTTTCTGTAATTTCTAGGAAAATTATCTTTTATGGAATTTACTGAGAAGGTAGGTTAGCATTTACAAACATCTGGAGAGCTAAAGAAAAGTGGCTAAGAATCACTGCTTTAATATCTACACACACACATTTTTATATATATATATATATATATATATATATATATATATATATATATATATATATATATATATATATATATACATATATAGGCACAGGAGTGGCTGTGTGGTAAGTAGCTTGCTTACCAACCACATGGTTCCAGGTTCAGTCCCACTGCATAGCACCTTGGACAAGTGTTTTCTACTGTAGTTTCAGGCCAACCAAAGCCTTGTGAGTGGATTTGGTAGATGGAAAGTGAAAGAAGCCCATCGTATATATGTGTGTGTGTGTCTGCGTTTGTTCCCCCCACTATTGCTTGACAGCCAATGTTGGTGTGTTTACGTCCCCGTAACTTAGCGGTCCGGCAAAAGAGACCAACATAATAAGTACTAGGCTTACAAAGAATAAGTTCTGGGGTCGATTTGTTCAACTAAATGTGGCCACAGTCAAATGACTGAAACAAATACGAAAAAAGAAGATATATATACACAGACAGACTCAACACTACATTAACATGTTTCTATATCTCTTCTTTCCTATTTCACATTTTTGTTATGAATATCCAATCAACTTTATCCGACACAAGCTCTCTGTAGTCTTATTGTAATATCCTTTTGTTAATACCTTTTTTGATGTTTTACTAATTTTTTCCACTGAAGAGAATGGTAATACCTAATTAAATTAATTTTATTATTATTATAAATAATTTAGTTTTTTCCATGTTTTCTTACATGTTAGTATTATCATTTGAAATGATCATATGGATTAAAAGTTTTAAAAATCTCTTCTCCATTTTTTAACTGTTAGTTGGGTTTATATAGGATTTTATCCTATAATACTTATAACACATTTTTAATTTCATATATATATATATATATATGTATATATATATATATATATATATATATATATAACTGAAAGAACAATATGAATATTAAAAAAACATATCACATTAAAACATAATATATTCAAATGTCACTTTTTAATCAACAAATATGTGTACTCAAAGTACTCAATACAGGTAATAGAGTACATAGTACACTTAAATGAATTCTTTTCTCTGGATTCATGCCTCACAATCACTAAGGCATGCCTCACAATCACTGAGTCGTTAGAAAAGAATTCAATTTATATTGAATATACTATCATTTCCAGTAAACTAAGCAATGGAGTCAAGGAAAAGAGGGAAGGGAAGAGAGAAAAAGAAACATTCCAAACATTACTGTAAAACACACACTAAAATCTGAAAAAAAATATAAAAAGAAAAGGTAAGTAGGTATGTAATTAGCAAATAGCTGAATAGTTACTGGTTTGAGCATTCAGTAGACATTGGTAGGGCTGGAGAGATTGTTAAAAACTGCCTCTTTCACCAGATAGCCACCAGGCCAAGTAGTTCATGCCTGTAACAATGAGACTAGTTACTTTTTGTCCATTCAGGACTAGCTTCTTGCAAATCTTGTATGTGTGTGTGTGAACATGGAAGAGGTATAGTGGAATCCAAAACAGACAAACACAAAGCAGGCTTCATATGTGACAGATGCACTGGAGCAGTATGTACTATGAACACACTAGAAATAGATCCTCTTAAATGTCCGGATGGCCCACTTGGAAGTAATTGATAGCTTTTTTTTGTCTTTCTTTTTCCTTATGAAATGTAATTAGCAGGGGAAGTAGTTGCTCTGAAACTATAGTAGGCAGGGTAAGAACAAGCTGGAAAAAGTTCATGGAAATTCTACCACAGCTAGTAACAAAGCTCTTTTACTTCATAGTGAAAGGCGGATGGTAACACGTGTGTTAGAACTACTGCATGAAAGTAAGACATGGACTCTGAATGCTGAGAATTTGAGAAGAGTAGAAAGAAATGAAGTATGCTCTGCTGGATCTGCAATATGTACATGAATGACAAAGTACAAATGTGTTGAGAGACAAAATAGATACGAGGAATCAGATATAGTGTGCAAGGAAAAAAGACTGCACTGGCATGAACAAGCGATGCATATGGACAAGAACAACTATTTAAAGAAGTGTTGCTCAATGTGGATGGAGCTTGTGGAAGTGGAAGACCTAGGAAGACATGGGGTGAAGTGATGGAGGCTGGTTTCAAGACTTTGAACCTCACAGAGATGACAAAGGACCAGGATTACGGTGACATGCAGTTCTTGGGAAGATCAACCCACTTCAGAGAAACAGAGTCTCAATGCATAATGCCTATGTATATACACAACTACCAATCCTGCCCAACTTCCTCAAGACATTCCCACCACTCATCATCTCTCTAATGGTACTATTCAGCTGCTGCAATTAAATGACTAGAACCGCAACCTTCAGCATTTCCTCAATCCCCACTCCTCTTAGTACCTCACCCACTTCTCACCTTGTATCCTGAGGGTCCATCTGACACCTCATTACCAATATTTTTATCTCTTTCTAGTTCTACTCCAACTACTCTGTACACACTGTAAAGATGTTGGCATCAGAAAGAGCATCCAGCTGTAGAAACCATGCCAAAGCAGATACTGGAGCACAATGCAGTCCTCAAACCTATCAGATCCTGTCGAGTCATCCAGCTCATGCCAGTATGGAACATGGATGTTAAACAATAATGATGATTACACACATCCACACACACATATCTGCAGGAATGTTATAGATTTCTTTGGTACAAGGCTATAAATATATAAGGAGGTGATACAGTCAACTGAATTCACTGGTACTTATATCACATTGATGCTGCAAAGGGAGAAAAGATAAGAGTTGGCCCCAAAACTTGAACTCAAAACATAGTAGGAACAATGAATATCTCTAAGTCATTTCATGTTCTATACAACAATTTTAAACACTCCACTCCCTCTCTCTGCTACAATAATGATCTCTGCCAAAGAGTCTGGACCAGTTTAGTAAGAGGATACAATATTGACGACCTTATATTTTTATTATATATTTCGACTGAGAAGGTCAATGCAGTATGAGATGTTAAAAGCCACACTAGAATATACAGCATACTATTTTGGCATCAGCCATTATAATAATTGTCTCAACTTTAGGAATGAGACAAATAATTTTGAGGTTGTTGATTAGATAAACTTCAGTACTATACTGGTACTTAATTTTATTGACCCCAGAGGAATGAAAAGCAAAGTTGACTTCAGCAGGATTAGAATTCAGAATGCAAAGAGTCAGAACAAATACAAGGCATTTTCTTTTTAACACATTAATGATTCAGCCAGTTGGCTAACCTAATATTGGTTTCAAATTTTGGCACAAGGCCAGCAATTTCAGGGGAGAGACTAAGTCAATTGCATCAACCTCAATGCTCAACTGGTACTTATTCTATTGACCCTGAAAGAATGAAAGGCAAAGTTGACCTTGGCAGAATTTGAACTTAGAATGCAAAGAGCCAGAAAAATGCAGTTAAACAATTTGTCCAATGTGCTAACAATTCTACCAGCTTGCCACCTTAATAATAATCCTTTCTACTTTAAGTACAAGGCCTGAAATTTGGGGGGAAGGGACTAGTTGATTACATTGACCCCAATGCTTCACTGGTACTTAATTTATCAACCCTAAAAGGATGAAAGGCAAAGTTGACCTCGGCGGAATTTGAACTCAGAACGTAGCAGCAGGCAAAATACCACTAAGCATTTCGCCCAGCATGCTAATGATTCTGCCAACTCGCCACCTTATTTAATAATAATAATAATGATAATAAAAATGTCAATGGTATGTTCACTATAAATATTGATTTCTTACATTGTACAGAACCATGTCAATCCAATGGATTATTAGAGAAAACAGGCACAGCTAAACAACAACCCTAATGATTTCATTTACTTGCCACAGGGGCAACATTATAAAAGTAGATTACAAAAATAAAGGTTTACAAAGAATTAAGTAAAAAATAACCAAGCATGGAAAATGGTGTACAAAATTAACTGAGTCATTTCAGTGGGGTGACAGCTACCTAAGGCCAATTGAAGAACCTCACAAATACAAGGTTACTCTGACTACCAAAGGAAAGTGGCCTTTTCCAGTTGTACTGACCTCTTCACCTGAGCTATTCCTGCCATTCTCATCCACATTTCAGGAAATTCATGGAAGGCAGCACCTAGCTTGAATCCTCACTTTTCTCTCTAAGTGTAATTTGAAAAGGTTATCTAAAGTGCCTGTCTTTAGTCCTCTCAGTTCTATCCACAATAGTGTCTTTTCTTGTGACCACAAAGCAAAAGAAAATAACCTTCCTTCTTAGCCAAAAGAAGACAGCAAGCAGTCCTCTGGATGGACTTAGCTGAAAGCTGCTTTGATTCTAAATGCAAGACTATCTATTCAAAATAACTCCCTATGTTAGCAATGCACAAATGCATTCAGAATGGTTTTATCACCTTATCTCCATCTCAGACCCAGCTAATTATACATTACCTGTAAAGTTTATCCCAACTGGCAATGCTCCCTTGGATTTCTGGAAGCTGTCCATAGCCCCTTGGCTATGAACAGCTTCTAGTATCAGCTATTTAGTTAATTTTTGTTGATGTCCAAACTCTATAAAACCATTGATGCTCTTGCCTGCCACTAATTGTGTACAGAATACACAGTTGAAATAATACCAACCACACTGGCAAAGCAATAGAGAATTGTGAGTGTGTGAAACATTCCAGGTGCCAGGCACAAAATCTTGGTCATTGCTTGACCAAGAGCAACAAATAAGGTATGGAGGAAAGGCACTCAGGATACATGACAACTCCCTCGATTTGTCCAATTTCCAACTGACACTCAAGGATCAAGCCCTCATACCAAAAAAAAATAAATAAATAACATCTTGGTAAATGTTCTTAAGTAGCTACTTAACTGTCTCATTGTTATTAAAGTTAATTTGACATTTCATTCGACCGGAAATTTATAGTATCAGAAGACAAAGGAGTTGACTGAACCAACTGTATCACCACAACAAAATTATGTAAAGAAAATCCTTACTGGTGAATTTTATGGTATGTCCTCAAGGAGAGGATTTGATTCAAGGTTTCTATGTATCCTGATCCTCCTTGAATACTTTTCCTTTATCATTATTGGTGCTGGCCTGGCTAGCTCTTATGGTACAGCCCCACACATGCTAGTACAGAACACACACACAGACATTAAAAGATGATGATAATGATACTAAGTACAAATGCTTTACAATATTTAATTTCAGCTTCCACGGTTTCGAGTTCAAATCCCATCACAGTACATGCTGCACCCTTACTCCTAGGATTGATAAAATAATCAAGACATATGCTGAAGTTGATTTAATCAACTGCACCCTTCATCATTGGTTTTATAGCTTCATTTTTCATACTAGTAAAAGTTTACAAGACTTATTGACATAGTATTCTAAGGCCAGATATTGTTCCCATTGCCTACCATTACTTGATTTTTTCAACTAAGGTATATTTTATTCTGCCAACCATCTCACATCAGAACCACTGAACTGATGAGACATGGGACACATTGTTAATAGGAACTATAAACAATTACAATGTTGTACAGTGTCGATGGGAAGACATGTAAGAACAACAGTCACATACACAAATATACAGTGTGTGGGTGTGTGTGCAGTTTCTATCTAACAAATTTTACTTGCAAGGCATTGGTCATCCCAAGGCTACAAAGAAGACATTTTTATCTAATGTGGCATGCAATGGGATGGAACATTAAACTACTTGGTTGAAAAGTCAACTTTGCAAGCACATTGTCAAGCCTGTGTCTTTCCCATCAAATGTTCACCATTGTACCAATGTCACAGTGCTTCATCATTCAAGGGTTGATAAAATAAGTATTGGTCAAGTAGTAGTGTTAATCTAATCAGCTATACATTCCCCACAACAGCATAACTTTGTATCTAAGTTAAAAATTTAGATGCATTATTAAAAGTAATAATAGTATTAAATTAACTGTAAGCTTAATGAGATAGCTGCTTTTTGTTACATAACTCGCAATAAATAACATCATTTATTTTGTCTTAAACTGAAAAATCTTCCTCACAATCAAAAAATATATTGTTAGTTTCGGCAGTGAATTGGCAAAGTCATTAGAGCATTGGACAAAATGTTTTGTGGAATTTGTTCTGATTCTATGCATTCTTAGTTCAAATCCAGCCAACTTCAACGTTTATGATTTTGGGGTCAATAAAGAAAAGTACCAACCCAAAGCAGTAAATCAGCAGAACTAAAAGGACATCAAATCAGAGATACCTTGCAGTATCTGTTCTGGTTCTTGGCATCCATCATCATCATTTAACATTTGTTTTTCATGCTGGCATGGGTTGGATGGTTACACAGGAGCTGGCAAACCAGAAGACTGTGCTAAGCTCTACTACTGTCTGCTTTGACAAGGCTTCAACAGCTGAATGCTTTTCCTCACACCAACCATTTTACAGTGTACTGGGTGCTTGTCATGTGGCACCAGCATCAGTGAGGTTGCCAAGTAACTTGCAAGACGAAACCCCTTAACTGAGACGGGAGTAGATTTGAAGGAGGTGTCTTTGTGCCAGGTGATGAGAGGCTAGAGTATGATAGAGAGATAGAAACATGTCTTGCAGTAGAGGAGATACACGGCTACTCCAGTTAGAAAGAGAGAGGGGAGAAGAGAGAGAGCGCGAGAAGAAGAAAAAGGGTGAAAAAGGTGTCAGGCGGACACTCAAGTTTCAACGGGGTGTGTGAGTTCAGATATCAACACAGAGTATAGATTTACTCAGCTAATACCACCACCTGGCTCTTGGAGGTCCTTTGAACAAGTCAACGACACTGCCTTCTCGCCTGACTAAAAAATATATACAATTATAAAATTCGGCGTAAAATTTGAGAGGGTTGTCAACTGATGGAACAAAAGAAGGGAATTCATTTATTTTTCTTTCGAGTTGAATATTCACGTTTCTTTCGTACACAATCACACCATCTTCTTTCCTTTTGCGAGAGGTAAGTTTAGCGAGATAGCAATTACAAATTGACAGATGAAAAACCACAAACATTCCTAAAGCAACCACCTACACACACTAACACATAGTGAGCGCCTCCAGCATTGAAATAAACTCGCTTTTAATCCTTTTCTTTTCCTGTTGTTCCGAATTTCGTTTTTGATGACACAATCGACCAGAATAAAATCTACATCGTGCGGGAACTTTTCATCCCTACCCGGGTAACATGTTTCGGAGACATTTTTACAATATCTGCTACTGACTACTGTATGAACACCACACCCTAGAAAACTATTTCGGATGACATTTTGAGGTTGTGAAAATATGTTTGTCAAAGTAGTAGTAAATGTAAGAGTTTTGTTAAAAAGGTTGGAAAAACTTGACATCTCAGTCAACGCACAGACAACAATGTAGCGTCTGTGAAAGTTCATGTTTATTCATGAGTGTGCATGAGAAAGGTAGGGATAAAATGTAAGCATGTGTGTGTGTGCTTGTATACAAATTTATATACGCAATAAAGATATGTAAATATGTGTGAGTGTGTGTATAAATAGACAGATCGATATACACACACACTAACTGTACATCTGAGGAAGTAGGCGCGCATATCTGCGCCTACAAAACTTTAAGCAGTATGGAGCTGAGTCAACCTGTTATTAAATAGAACTTCGTCTAAATGTGTTGACTGCTATCTTCTTTCCTTTTCCCATCTACTACTGCATTTGTGTGTGTGCATGTGTGTACACACACACAAATACAACGCATAAACCCACTTATACCATATATTGATTGTCGATGTATAAACAATGAAAACAAAAACAAGATATAATTTAGAAAAAGAACTAATTGTGTAATACTAATAAAGACGATTATATGAATTATCCCTTATTTATTTGCGTCGTTAGCGACATTGGATTATTAGGGATCAATAGTTGTCTTACTCATGATGAGGCTGGGTGGTGACACAGATCGATGATCTGTGTACGCAGAGGAAGAAATTATTATAAAATTAATCATCAAAGATTTTTTTTTTAACATCGAGCTTCGTGAAGACACCCGAGATTTGACACACTAGAATTATAACTGAATCAATCATTACATATCTTATGAGTTTAAACTTTAGCTTGAAACAACATAAATTCCACCCGAAAATATAAAACTCATTATGTACGTTTGCTGCTTTCTGGCGGTAAAGGAAGAAATAATAATAATAATAACAATAATTTATTATCATTATTAAAATTGTTGTTACTGAAACTGTTTTATATACGCTGTAAATGCCCTTGGGAAAGGCATGAACGTCATAAAATTTCTTCCTTTACAGTTTAATGAATTTAAAGCGTCTTGTCATGTCGATATAATAAAAAATTATTTTCTTAACTTCACGTTGCATTATATATATATATATATATATATATATATATATATATATATATATATATATATAATACATACATATATATATATAATACATACATATAAGAGGGATGACCACTAAGTGGACATCGATTTTGCTAGAAATAGACCACCTATATATAGGTATGTGTGTATACACAACCTTTTCGTGTATATATATATATATATAATGACGACTGTTCGTTTTTTTTTTTTTAGTCTAGGATTGAACTTACTCTAACACACAACTCACGAATGTATATTATACATTTCAAAATAGAAGTTAAAATTTCAGTAAAAACAAATAATAATAATAATTTATAGATTACCCATTGTTTATAGTTTCAAATGCATAATTTCTTTCAATGTTTGTTTCAGTAGCAATTCATATAGCCCCTCATTTTTCTTTCGATAATCATTAAAGTTATTTATCAAGATTTCATATTTTGTTCAGTAGTAGTATAGTTTTCGATGCACAACAATTATAATTTAATAAAACTAGAAAAATTAAAATTATTTTGAATCATATATAATTAAATAAAAGGGTGACTTCTTTTAGACTGATATACTGCGCTCTATAGAAAATATATACTATTTGTCGTCGACATTTCAAACTTTTGTTTCATTCTAAACATGTAGAAGTTAATAAAACTACAGGTTTGTGGAGACTATATATTTCAACAGTATTTTATTCAATTCACTTCGGTGAAGATAAACATTTAAAAGTTTCTCAACCACTTGCTGAAAAGAAATCCTCTCCTTAGTGTTTGCCCACTTAACACGTCATATAAAGTGTTGCCAAAAAGGAAGGAAAAGACACGTCGGTGATTCCCTGCTGTCTTTTGTAGTAAAAGTAAAAGAAATAAAAACGAGCAACAATAAACTGACAAGCTCACGAATGTGTTTGTGTGTATCTGAGAGAGGGGGATAATAACATAAAACATTTTTTTTTTTACACGTGGCTTCGTGATTATTGAATCCGAATAAATACAAAATATATTTTGAATTAAAACAACTTACCTTTGCTTTTGTTCTGACCAGCCTTTTCTGGGCTTTAGCTAGAATCCCAGCTCCACCCTTGGAGTGATGAGACTCTGCCATGTTAAGATCCAATTGACAAGTCGAAAATGCCAAGTGTTACGTTCACCAAACGACAGAATTAATCCAACTGAAGAGAAATGACTGAAAGCGGGAGGGAGAGAAGAAAGGAAAGCATCAGATGATTTATCACGAAGGCAACTGGTTGTTATGCGAAAGATCTTAAAATAATAAACAGTAAATAGAGCAATTTTTGTTGTTTTTTTAAACAACAATATCTCCCTCCCGACAGTTTTTAGCGAACAATTATCATTGAAGATAACCAATTATAATCTATCTTACAAACAGTAGCAATATTCAGTGGGCCGCAAGCCAAGTGACGAGTGATATATTTCAGTCAATGCATGAGAAATGACTAGCCATATGCAGCAGCCATCTGAAAGCACCTGTGCCAGCGGACGAGTGATTTAACCACGAAAACATTACACGTGACCTCATCTTCCGGTTGCACGAAACCGGGTAATTAGAATAAGGTGATCAGATGGAATGCAGTTACAACGCAACAAAATAACGGAATTGTAGAGACGATGCTTATTAACAGTTTCATGAGAACAATTAAATTTGAGTGTATATGTCGATTCTCTTCACCTGTTCACGCAGAGCTTTCTCTGTCACTAAAATAGAACTATAACATTCACATCAGTGATCATGAGGTTTTGCTATTCACTTTCGCAAAGCAAGGTAAGCAGCTACATCAGAAGAAACGGTAGAGCTTAATGTGTTTAGTTGCGTCTCTTAATCCGTGTTCCAATCTCACTTGAAATTTGTGATCTTCCTGCAAAATGTAACAAATAACATCATTTGCTTGTTATTTCTTAGATAGAATTTTCCTAATCAAAGTAAAAAAAGTAATACACAAACCCTCCAAAGTCTTCTTAAATTAATTAGGAAGATGTGTAAAGACAATTAGAAAAGGTTTATAAAGTTAGTTTTTCAGTTTGAATATTAAAAGTCAATAGTTGTGGGAAAGAGAATAGCATTGGAATGCAATTGTGAGGAGGAAAATGCATGACCCAGAGAAAAGGTAGTGAAACAGGAGGAGAGCAAAAGAAATAGGAGGGAGATAGTTGTTGTTATATAGTTCCAGCTCGGCAAGCAGATCTGTAGCATGTAGGTAGTTGGTTAAATGACTTTATGCATTCCACGGATCCACAGTTCCAAATATATGATCCTTGGTTGCACATTGGGCTCCTCCTAAACTTTACACTGTTCTCTTTGACTATAACACCTCCCTATATCTAGACATCAGCAATATAGTGAATCACTATTACATGAGCTTTCATTCCTGTTCCACACACCAATCAACTCAACAGTGCTGGTAGCTCTACTCTCTCTCTCTCAGCCTTTTTGCTACTCCTCCCATTACAGCTATTGACCAGATTTGGAGTCACTAAAGAGGTTGTACAATGCTTCCCCTTACCCAACCTAGACTTTCATTGTGCCTCTACTCAGTTGATAGCACAATAGCCACTAACAGCTAAAATCTGTCTCCTATTCCATCTCAGTTAGTGATGGCTCAAAGTTCTGTTTTGTTATATCCGTTCCCATTGTAGCCACTTCTGCAAGACATCATGTTTTTGTTTTACATTAACATCCAAGCACCGGTCACTAAATCTCTGACAGCTATAGTTTAACTACTTTTTCTGGTCACACCCACATTCAGCTGTTCTATTCATTTAACCCTTCCTATTTTACTATAAGCCATAAACACCTCTTTCAGTCTGTGAAAGTTTTTTTTCACTGTGGTTTCTATTTTTCCTTCATCTGATCATTATTACTTGTCTCTGAATATAATCATCATCATCATCATCATCGTTTAACGTCCGCTTTCCATGCTAGCATGGGTTGGACGATTTGACTGAGGACTGGTGAAACCGGATGGCAACACCAGGCTCCAATCTAATTTAGCAGAGTTTCTACAGCTGGATGCCCTTCCTAACGCCAACCACTCAGAGAGTGTAGTGGGTGCTTTTACGTGTCACCCACACGAAAACGGCCACGCTCGAAATGGTGTCTTTTATGTGCCACCCGCACAAGCCAGTCCAGGGGCACTGGCAACGATCTCCCTCGAAAATCCTACGGGAGCCAGTCAGGCGGTACTGGCAACGGCCACGCTCAAAATGGTGCATCTCATGTGCCACCCGCACAAAAGCCAGTCCAGGGGCACTGGCAACGATCTTACTTGGCTTGCCGGGTCTTCTCACGCACAGCACATTTCCAAAGGTCTATATATATATATATAAATAATTTAGAGAAAAACCAACTATTAACAAATTCAACAATGAAAAATGACATTCAAAAACATCTAGAAAAACAAATATACCTCAAAAACCCTATTCCAAAAATCAATAAATTACAGAATCAATAAATAGCAAATAACAGTAAAAGACTATGTGCAAGAGATTTTAAATATAATTGAAGTATTCATTAGAGATAATTAAAAATATAATAACATTTTTTCTGGTAATAATTTTGAAGTTGGTTATTCTACTTTTAATAAATTTAAGCTGAATAAGTTTTACAAAAACAAATCTAATAATTATTCCAATAATAATAATAATAATAATAATAATATAGACCAGAATATAATTAATTGTACATCTCGCAATCATGAGTGCAAAAGCTTAACCACTAAGCTATGCATGTGCGTTCACAAAGGATTGAACCTAGAAAGTTACCTTCCGAGGCACAAGTTTGGGCAAGGTTGTTGATAGAAGACCAGCAGTGACCCATGCATACCTGCCTCCCCTTTTCATGCCCTTGATGTTATCCAAGCTGTCTAATATATCTGGCCAACAACAATCTATGCCTCCACTCCTATGTTTATTTTGTGTCTATCTATCTATCTATACCTATCTATATTTATTTACCTACCAATCTTTCTCTACCCTTCCTCTCTCTCTCTCTCTACCCTTCCTCTCTCTCTCTCTCTACCCTTCCTCTCTCTCTCTACCCTTCCTCTCTCTCTCTACCCTTCCTCTCTCTCTCTCTCTACCCTTCCTCTCTCTCTCTCTCTCTCTCTCTCTCTCTCACACACACTCTCTGGTTATTTAACACCAACTCATTTGTGTTACTATTGTACAATTTAAGTCATGCAGCAGACAGTGACAAAAGGGGATCAAAAACCTGGCAATTGGTTATGTGACTAGAGCATTCATGCCCAGTTGCGTGTTTCACATATTTGTTAGGTCAAATGAGGGTGACGTGATCACTGTTATTCAGTATGGCTAACTGCTTATATCTTATATCTTTGCTTGAATATTTTATATCGATGCTTTACAACTGGATTCAAATAAATAGTTACTAGGCATGTTCTATTGGTTTCAAATTTTGACACAAAGCCAACAATTTTGTGGGAGGGGTAAGTTGATTACATGAACCCTAGTATTTTACTGGTATTTATTTTATCAGCACTGAAATGATGAAAGGCTAAGTTGACCTTGGCAGAATTTGAACTAAGAATGTAGAGATGGATGAAATGCTGGCAAGCAGTTCTCCTAGGGCACTAATGGCTCTGTCAGCTCACTACCTTTCCCAGACTCATTTGGTTGACAACAAAGCTGAGATTTAGTGGAATCCATTCAGTAATAACAAATTAACAAACAACACTGATGACAAATAACCCCAAAATATGGAACCTGTTGACATATTTGTGGAAGAACTTGGGAACAAAAGCCAAGTTGCTTACAGCAGCCGATTCTATTGAAATATGGTAGAATGTGCTGAAAAGCAGTTATTACATTTGTACAAGTGAATGAAACAAGTCAGTTAATCATAAGTAATTTGGCTATTTCTATGTAAAAACGAACAAAACTATCAGAAATTGGCAACAAGTTAAAATCTAAACCCTGAATGAAACACACACACACACACTTGTCAGTTTGCTTTAATGCAATACACATTAACAGATACAATTCTATATTTGAGAGATGAGGAATTATGTACATTATTTACATCTGACGGATATGAGGACAAATAGCCGTCAAATGTAAATAATGTAAATAATATTAACAGATATTTTAGATTGTCATTCCACTCTTCCACTTGTAAATATATTATCCTTGCAGGGATAACTGGAATATTCCATAATAAAATACAAGTGTTGTCAAAGAACAGATGTCTTGACACCTCTTCAAAAACACATTCTGAGAACAGACAGAACAAAATCTCACTCACAGCAGGAATGGACAACTGTTAAACTGTTTCTGTGGTTCTTGTGGCTTCCATTCAGCTACTGTCAACTGACCAATAGCATGGAGGCGGCCAAGCAAAAGGCTTTTCTGTTTATTTAGAATCTCACACAAGTTGCCTTTCAAAAGAAAACTGTGTTATCTCCTGTATTATTATATGACTTTTTTTTTCTGTGAATGGTGCTGGGGTAAGGGGAGCTTGAGATGACGTTTAGGGTCCAGGAGCAACAGAAGGAAACTTGCAATTACACTTACCAAATTTGTGAAGATGAATTCAAACCGTGTCTGGGCTTTGGCCAAAACATAGAGGGCATCAGTTGTCCCTAAAATTTGCAATAGCTGCACTTACTGCAATTTCATTGTAATCTCATTTTCTTCGACCATACGACATCTCCTTCATCATTGAATGACTTTATCATTTTGTTAATAACCCTATTTTTCCCTGATGCATTATATTTCTCATTCACTGAAATAACTTATCTGTGAATAAGTGAATAACAAAATAATTTAGCCTTATCTTGGTTGGTTAATGTAATCGCACTCCAAGTAGTTCTAGGGAGCTCATAAAGAAAAACATAAATTACCTGTTCTTCATCACTCCACTCAGTACAAGCTAAGAGATTCAATTTTGATGGCAACTAGAAAAACAAGCCAGCTCTCTAACCCCTGGCTCTTCTAACATCACTTCTACCTTGTAACTATTTTCTTAATATTTTAGATTTCTTTAACTCAGCTTTTACAGACAGTCCATAGTTATTGTCTTTGTTTATCTCAACAGCCAACCTATAAAAAGCATCTTATGTTTTAAATCACCATCTCTTATCAAATCTCTAAAAAAAACAATTTTTAGATTCAGGTGAGACATCCATCAGATTGTTGATATGGCATTTATTTCTGGCTTTGGCATATGTCCTTCCTCTCTGGCTACTTTTAAACTTTACTTTATCTTACATTGTTCTTTATTCTAAAGTATTATTGTTATTATTTTATAATTGGCTAGTAAAGAAATTCAATATTTTTGCTTTTGCTGTTGCTACTATTTAGTAAAAGCTCAATGTGCAGGCTATCAACAATATGTTAGCTCCTAAGAACAAGGAAATCCATTCTGTTTGCATAATCCTGAATAGTGTCTGTTTCACTTATTCAAAGCACAGTCATCTGCATCTGTATATGCTCTTTATCAACCACTCCCCTGTTTTTAACTACTTTACTCAACTTCAGTCAATGTTCCTTCTAAGCACCCAAAAGCAATAGGTACAATCTTCATACTTTATCCTGTTTCTTTTATGCATTTAAATGACTAATTTGTAATCCTGTGTAGCGTACGCCTTAAGGGATACTGATCGCACAGTCATTACCCCTATTTTTTGCTTTTGTAGCATTTTCGTTTGGATATGTTTCTTAATGAAACAGACCAATAATCCAAATATACTTTTGATAAATATCCACTAAAATACATTCTAGCCTTCTAACAATGGTGCTTTTAGCGCACTTAAAATCTCAATCCAATTTCTTTCCTTCTTTGTATTCAATTTTATACTACACTAATTATCAACCGATCTAGCCTACTTCCTTTACTCAAGTCACTCTTAAAATCACATCAATGCATTAACATAACCATTCCCTGTAAGTATATCACATTCAGGTGAGAAATGACATTGTTTCTCTGTTTGCCTTGTAGACTCTTTACAAGCCTGATATCTGTCCCACCTCACTCACTTTCCACTGTGGAATTTTGCTACATCTTTCTATGTTCTGAGTTCAAATCTCACTACAGTAAGCTTTACCTTTTTGTCTCTAGGTTCAATAAAATTAAGAACCAATTATGTAGTGGAATTGATTTAATTTATTGTATCCTTCCATACAAATTTAAGCATCTACTGCTTTGATCTCATTAGTCTAAAGGTGCTAATGTACCATAGACATTACCATCCCTTAGAGCAGACATTAAAAAAAATAACAAAATCATTTCATTATCTTCATGACTGAAATGGGTACCAAAAATATACTGGGGTTTATTCACTTGATAAGAACCTTATCCAACAAAAACTATTGGATAAAGTTATCAGCCTTTTGCTTAGAAATGATTAAAGTGAGTGCCTTAGGGCAAATGGTCTGCAATACTAATTGGAATTACATTACATGTATTATGTCTCAAATAACTTTACAAAAAAACATAGCCCTCAAAATTAGTTTTTTTAAATTTCAGGTTTTCTCTCAGAATATGAGACAATAATTAGGATAGAGGTGGAGGTTATAATGATTCAAGAACCGATTTTTTAAATACATTAGAAAAATGAATTTTAAATTTCTTAAGAGACAAAGTCATAAGGATCACAGCCTGTAAATGGTTGTTAGTCAGATGTACATTCCTTTGCAAAGTAAATTAAAATAGACTTACAAGTATAACATGGCTGTATGGCCTAAAAATTCACTTCACAACTACTTGTATTTCTGTTACCTTGTACCTTTCTACCATAACCTTGAGTCACTTAAAGCCGTGTGAGTGAAATATCATTTATTGAAAAACTGTGTGGAAGTTTGTCGAAAGGATTGTTTCTATTCTTACATGGTAGGTTTATCACCACCACCACCTGGATTTCGAATGCCTTTACTGGAGCTTCATCTAAGGATAACATCTTCCTTTCCTTCCACTAGCTACAGAAGTCTTGCAAAAAGATTATGGCCCCTACCCTTCCCTCTATGACTAAATCTTTAAAAATACAAGTAGGAAGGAAATGGCCAGATGGGTAATGATTGCACTGAAAACTAAACAGTCACGGTTTCATATCATCTACAATGGTATCATCACATCTCTGAGTAGGATGTTTTAAAGAAAACAAATAAACTTATGTCTTCTCTATTATCCACTGAAACTGGTAGAAACTGGAGCTAAAAGCTGGCCTTATGGAACATTGAAAGATTAACTTTATATACAGACATTGTTAATTCTCTAAATTTGGTTGAACTTTGAAATCTGATGACAAAACTAATACATGTTTTGGTAAATCTCATAATTGAATTACAGCAGTACTTCAAATGATGCTATCATCATTTAATGTATCTTCTGGCAAATAGAGTAGAATCCTTCTGTCTCTAAGCAGTGATTTCAGAAGGATTTGAATTGATCCCTACATTTTAATAAAATACTCATCAGTTTTATAGTATCTATTTCAAGTCAACTAAGAAGCCTGTTTAAGATCACCCAACCTCCTTGATATAGTAGTCAAATCTCTCTGAACTAACTCTCCTTCCATCTTAAAAAAAGTGGAAAGAATTCATTGGTTAATGTAGTCCTAAAAATACAAAAAGAAGAGTTGATCATAGCTGAAATGCTTTTGTTCATCAGTATACTCAGCCAGAGTTAACAAAGAAATAAACAAAACCATTACTTATTTACAGTTAAATAGATTGGGCTATTTGTGAGTTAAGTTTTGGCCATGGACACAACATTATTTAAGTTAGAGTATATGAACTACCAAACTCTTGGCTGGTTTATCTTACCACATTCGTTCAATCTGTGCTTTGAAATTAACACTTCTGACTTAGTTCTCAAACTGTTCAGGTAAGTTTAAATACACACACACACTAAACAACATTAAATAAACAAATAAGTATTTCTTTGTATTTGTTATGGTCCTTCAAAGATATGAAGTTGTCACAAAGATTTGTGATGTTAAGAATATGTCAATAGATTTGCTTTGTAAAGTGTTATTGTTATTAATCATTAATTAATTATCTCATGTAAATGTAATAAATAGTAGAGGTGCATTCTGTTATTCTGACCAACTACATCAAATAATTGGTTGTAATCCTATTTACAGTATAGTATTTTGTACTTCAGTATTTTGGATTGAAATTTAACCAAAGTTGATTTTACCTTCATCTTCCATGATTAATAAAATAAACACCAGGTATATGTTGACTGGGATTCAATCAATTATATCCCTCTCCTATAAATCTCGGGCATTCTTTCTTTGTAAATAGATCAATATATCAATACTGCAGATCTTAATTGAGGTCATCTACTAGAACACTTAATTTTATCCTAACAAGACTTATATTATAAATTGCACATAATGTATCATGTACAGCACAAAACAATATAATTTTTTTTTCCATTTAATCATTAAATTGTCTTGATCAGCTCCAAATCTCAGCTCATTATACTATCTACATAAGAAATATTTGCCCTTCATTTTTACCTCTCTGACTTTTCCCTCTTCCTTTGCCTCTCAAATGTGATAGGAATAGTCATAAGCAGCAACATTGATTTGAATTTCAATGAAAACCAGTATGGTCTTCATTCAGCCATTTCTATCATAAACTTGCTCTTCTATAAATATGTGATCTTTCCTTGGTGAGTACTTTGGTAAAAGCAATGTTGTTTTCCTTGAAATCAGCAAATCTTTCATCTATGTCTGGCATGAGAATCTTCAAGCTAAGGAACCTGCATTAGAATTCCATCCATCTTTTATCTCATGTGCCAACCAAGGTTTCTCTCATTCATACTCTATCAACTTGAGTGCATCCCAAGGTTCAATTGTCTTCCACACTTTCTTTCTCTAGATTAATAGCTGGCTAGCTATTGCTTAAAACTGAACATACTTCTATGCAGATAGTAACATCCTTCACTTCTTAAACTTCAGCACACAGGCATCATCATCATCATCATCATCATCATCGTTTAACGTCCGCTTTCCATGCTAGCATGGGTTGGACGATTTGACTGAGGACTGGTGAAACCGGATGGCAACACCAGGCTCCAGTCTGATTTGGCAGAGTTTCTACAGCTGGATGCCCTTCCTAACGCCAACCACTCAGAGAGTGTAGTGGGTGCTTTTACGTGTCACCCGCACGAAAACGGCCACGCTCGAAATGGTGTCTTTTATGTGCCACCCGCACAAGCCAGTCCAGGGGCACTGGCAACGATCTCGCTCGAAAATCCTACAGGAGCCAGTCAGGCGGTACTGGCAACGGCCACGCTCAAAATGGTGCATCTCATGTGCCACCCGCACAAGAACCAGTCCAGGGGCACTGGCAACGATCTTACTTGGCTTGCCGGGTCTTCTCACGCACAGCCCATTTCCAAAGGTCTCGGTCCGTAGTCATCGCCTCGGTGAGGCCCAATGTACGAAGGTCTTGCCTCACCACCTCAGCCCAGGTCTTCCTGGGCCTACCTCTTCCACGGGTTCCCTCAACTGTTAGGGTGTGGCACTTTTTCACGCAGCTATCCTCCTCCATTCTCACCACATGTCCATACCAGCGCAATCGTCTCTCTTGCACGCCACAACTGATGCTTCTAATGTTCAGCTTTTCTCTCAAGATACTTACACTCTGACGGGTATTCACATTGACATTACACATCCAACGGAGCATACTGGCTTCGTAACAAAAACACCCCATTAGGCATGCAATGCTTCCATGAATAACAATCTCATAAATAATAAATAAATAAAATAATAATAATGATAATAATAATAATAATAATAATAATAATCCTTTCTACTGTAGGCACAAGGTCTGAAATTTTGGGGGACGGTCTAGTTGATTACATTGACCCCAGTGCATAACTGGTACTTATTTCATCAGCTCCGAAAGGATGAAAGGCAAACTCGACCTCGGTGGAATTTGAACTCAGAACATAAGGACAGATGAAATGTTGCTAAGCATTTTGCCCAGTGTGCTAACAATTCTAACTCACTGCCTTAATAATGATGATGATGATAGTAGTAGTAGTAACAGTAGTAGCAGTGCTAAGTAGTGATGAGAAATAAATGAACTTTAGGTTTGTTCAAATATGTTTCTGACCTATTTTAACTTGGCTCTAGAAGTTAAAATAGAGAGTGCAGTGAATAAACTCTCGTTTAAATTACGCAGAAATGAAAATAATGCTGATATCCCATTTTAACAGATATATTTACCAAAATTACTTTAAAATATCTTGAAATACTAAAAAGTAAATTTATTCAATAAAATTGTCATTGGCTTTAACCATAGCCTCCAGACAACTTAGGAATCTCCTGCAACTCTTTTGAGCGGTCTCCTTGTTTAAGTTGGCGAATACTTCCATAATCTTTGTCTTCGGTTCATCTTTGGTGTTACAAGGAGTTTTGTTGGTCTCTCGCTCACCTGCACCTCACACATAATAATCAAGGGGGTTGCAGTCTGGGGAGTTAGGTGGCCTGATGTTAGGGGTGATGTGGTTGCAGAAATTGTCTGACAGCCATGACTGGGTTCTCCAGCTTGTATGGCATGGTGCAGAGTCTTGTTGCCAGATATAAGTTCTTCTAGTAGCCACCCTCTTGACTCTGAGCAGCACTACCTCCACCGGGCACTTGATGTAGGTCTCTGTGTTGAGTCTGAGGCTGTGTGGGAAGATGAATGAAGACATAACGGTGCCATCACTAGTAATCACTCCAAACATTATGATGTTGACTGGATGTTTGATTTTTTTATCACTCTTGGTACATGTCCTCAGATTGCCACCCAAACATTGAAATGTTCATATCAGAGCTTCCGGCATGAATGCCAAGCAGTACAGCATGTTGTTTCCAAATTTCTGGCAAAGTGAATTGCGTCATGGTGCTGTTTTTCTCACAGACGGTGCCCAACTGACCCTACTATACTATGCAGTTGACAAAATCAAAAAACAAACAATGCGTATGTGTGAAGTTATGAATATAAAATGGCAACAATTTACCCATCACACCCTGTATGTCACAAGCATATTTGAACTAACCTAAAGTTCATGATAATAATAATAATAATAATAATAATAATGATACATACATAATAAAAACACTGGGACTAACAAGTATATATAACATACAAAAAATTGCACTACTAGGCCCTGCACACATCCTATGTAAAACACTTTCAATACAGTAAAAATGAGAGCATTATAACAAACTACAACACATACCTAAGGCACACAGAGATGAACTCGATAGTGTAGTAAAAGCACATGATAAAAATAAGACTACTGAATAATAATAATAATAATAATAATAATAATAATGATGATAATGATAATAATGATAATAATAGTGGCTGCGACCAACCTGTCTATTCAATAGCACTGATGCAATACTATACATTTAAAAGAAAGAAAAACTTTTCTATACCCTGTCTAGACTTAAACACTGTATAATTAAGTCACTCATAGTTGCTACAAATACTATAACTCACAATTTCTGATGGTTTCTCATTGGCAACTCATATACATAGCATAGTCAAAACTGCATTCCAAAGACTAGGTTTCCTCTTCAGGGCCAGAAAACGATACAGCCTTAATCAATTGCTGAATTTCACAAACCTCTGACATGACTCACATTGGAGGACTGCTCATGTATCTAAGACAGACTGTGCTGCTTCATACACATTCAACCTTCATGATATTCCAAAAAAAGCCATTCCCTTTTTTGCCAAGCTCACTCATCAATATACACAGCAAAAATTCACAGGTACTATGTTTTCTTGATCATGTTCTTGTCTGTCACTACTATGAGCAATCTTGTTCCTAGCGAGCTGAGCATCGTCTCCACACTGGCTCATTCAACACATCCTTGTCTCTTGTCTCTTACCAACCTTACAGTGCCTCCACTTACAGACTCTTCACTAAATATTTTACCCAATCATTTCTCTGTAGATCTGCAACTCTTTTGAATTCCATGTTCACCCATATTTTTCTTACAGTTATCAATCTATAGAAATTGAAGCTGAACTTCACAAATGTCATGATCACTATCCCACTTTCTATGGTTAATTAATAAAATAAACTTTAGATAAAAATGAATAAATCAACCTTCTTATTGCTGTAGAGTTGTGAAAATTGTGACCATTAAAACAAATAAATATAAACGGTCAGATCACAACCGCCAGAGAGTTGTGAAGTTGCTCATCTTATTTACTGTGGATGTTAAATTTCTTTCAACAAGCCATTTTAAATTTAGGACTACATGTTTTGAATTTTAACTGTATGGAGAGTATATCCCACAACAAGGATGGAATGACCATAGTTAGAATCCTGGTTGAATGTTAGATAGCATCTTCTGTTTTTATTTTGACTCTCTACACTCTGAATTCAAATTTTACTGAGGACTTTGTCTTTCATACTTTCAAAATCATTAAAAAGAGTTCCAATCCAAGGTGATGGATTGACAGAAGCTGTGATAAGATTATTAGTAATAGAGGCAGTATTAGTACCAAGAGGTAATATATATCCGCAGTTAAATGTGGATGTTCTATTAAAACAAACTATATTGCAGTAGATATCATGAGAAAAGCTCTCATATTGGCTTTTGGTGCAAAATGCTAGTGAGAAGATAAATCCCCACCACCTCCAGCACTGAGACCACCAGCACACAGTCTTGTCAATGGATATTCAATCGCGAGAGATAGCAGTGATTCATCACCCCACTTGTAATATATATAATAGCAGTGCCAGTAAATATTTTTTATGAAGCTAACTGGCTAATCACAACACCAACACCTCTTCTGGCACCGCTATTCTGTATATTGCTGGTGAGGAGATGAATTATTGCTATCTCTCGTGGTCAAGCATCCATCATTGACAAGGCTGAGGATGATCAAAATCACATAATTTGATGGTCTCAGCACTGGAGGTGGTGGAGATTTATCTCTCCACTAGTGGTACAAATAAGAGTGAATTTTGCATCAAAAGCCAATAAGAGAGTTTCTCTTATGATATCTACTGCAGTATAGTTTGTTCTAATAGAACACCCATGTTTAAGTGGGGATAAATATTACCTCTCTGTTAGAAGATTGAACAGAATGCCTTATGGCATCTGTTCCAGTCCATTGCATTTTAATAGCAATACCTGTGATGACATTGGTGCTAAGATGTATTAGCCCTAAAATGTGGACGTTTTCCCATGAACAACATTGGTGATGTAGAGAGGGCAGACTTGCATGCATGAATAATTGGCACTCTACAACACACACAATAAAAAGACTTACACAGGTTTTCACATACATGTATAGATATATGTTTAACTCTGATCATTAAAATCCTCAGATACATAAGATAAAGAAATACTGCAGTCCCACCCCCAATATTTTCTGAATCTCTATAAAGATCAAATGAGATCTACAATAGACTACTGCTACCACATCTGAGACATTGTTATTTCTACACATACCTACATTCAGGGCTAAATTAAAAAAAAAAAAGCAAACAATGGCATAGAGTTGCTCACACAGTCAGTCACCTATAAGTTTCAAACTATAACCCATACAAGTACAGTTTCCTTACTTAAAAAAGAAAAAGAAAGAAAATAAGTGACTTAGAAATCAATTGGTAACGATATATAAACCTATTAGCCAGAGAGAAGCAAGAAGGGTTAAGTTTTTTGTTTTAGATTCAGGTCAGCTCTGATTAAGCAAACCAGTAACTCAACACCTTTAGGAATGTTTCAAATCATCCGATAGGATAAGATTTGAAGAAATTTTGCTGCTATTTCTACCAAATCGAACGACCACATAGAGGTTTACTTGTTGGCGCGCCTTCAATGGTTTATGTTCGAAAAAACTACGTACCCTACAACTTTACATATTTCCATTGTATTCATTGCAATAAATTTCCAAGGGAAATAACTCTTTCTAGTTTTTAGATAATTACTTTTCTTGTTTATATGATAGAATGGTAGAAATACAATTTCTTTAACGACCTTTTTATAAGTGTTTAATGTTTTCATGTCTTTACCAAGATTATTACCGATGTAAAGAACAGTTTAACAATGGATCACAGAATTTTCTACAGAATATATAACATGAATTTGAAGTTAGTTTCCCTTTCTTGGGGTGGTGAATATATGATTAACAATGTATTTCATTACATATTTATCTCTGCTGTTCTTTTACTAGTTTATTAGTTTGTGGAAGTTTATAGTAATTTACTTGAAACAAATATTCCAGTGGAGAAATGACAATCAAGTCGCTATTTTCAATAGCATAATCGTCACAAATATTAATAAAGAGTATTTGCATTAGGGACTGCATTGAGGAGACAAATGAGTGCAAGAGAAGAAATATGCTGTGCTGGTAGAACTCTGCCAAAGCATTGGTTGGCAGGCAAGGTGTGATCCCATAGAGGAAGGATGTAGAGGGTTTGTGGGCCAGTCCTTCTGCAGAAGTTACATGCAGAGTCCAGTAAGTGGAAAACCATTAGGTTGGCTATGGAGACCACAGAGGTTGCCTCAATGTGGCCGTAAGTTAGAAGGTGCAAGCTCTGGAAGTGGCAGTGCTGTGAGGGATAGTGCTAACTGGGCACAAGCTAGGGTTTGATCAACTCTTACTGGGTCATCTGAGAGGAGAACGTCTGATGTTTAAAAATCTAAAATACCTGACCCCAAGAAACATTGGTGATGAAGTGTCCAGGTTCATCACAGGATGAGTATGGAAAAAAATTCTCTCTCTCACACACACTTTCTATATATATACACACATATGTGTGTGTGTGTGTATATATATATATATATATATATATATATATATATATATATATAAAGGGTACACAACTAAACATCTCAATGTTAGGCCATATGATTCTGATTATTTTGTATGGCAACCTTAAATATGGTCTTGTTTGCTCTTCATTTCCAGAGATGACCAAGACCCCTACTTCTTGGAGACCAACAGCATTTCTTTAAGAATATCCACAATGGAGGACACAGTTGCAACCAGAGATTCATTTATTATCATCAGCATCATTGAATGTCCACTTTTCCTGTATGCAGAGGTCAGACAGAATTTGTTGAGGCAGGTTTTCTACAGCCAGATGCCCTTCCTGACAATAACACTTACCTATTTCTTAGTAAGGTAACATTTCCCCATGACCAGATGTTTTCATGGAAAACTGGAAATGAACACCATCACTTATATGATGATGATACTCATTTATAATCCTCACATGATGTCAAGACAAAGGTATACACAATCACACACACACATACTTCTTTTGCTTTCTGTCTACCACAAGGCTTTGGTTGGCCCAAAGCTATAGTAAAAGAAATTTGTCCAATGTACTTCACATTGGGACTGAACCCACGATTACATGGTTGCTAAGCAAGCTTCTGAACCACACAGCCACACCTATATAACTATTATTTTGTGCACTTTCAAGAGCAAGGTTCTATGAAAGTGGCAGTATTTTATTGTTGCAGAGATGCTAATAGCTCGTTTGCCATGAGGAAAGGTCCGGTGTCTGTTTATAGTCTGAAGTATTTTGAGTTTGACTTGTGAAGGGTTTGGATTAACAGAGATGGGGTGGGGCTGTACTGGTTGACCAGTCTCACTGTCTGATCCCTGATTTCCTGGGTCAGTGGCAAGTTGAGCTGAGATGATTAGAGTTACACCAGAAATGCAGTGGGATGTCACGATCTATATTTTCACTGTACTCACAACAATGATGTTTTCTGTCTGTTGAACTTTGATCACTAATGGTAAGTTTCCTCCATACAGTATGCTGGAAATCATTCTTACATTTGTATAGTTACAGGCACTTACAGAATTTCATCTAAAAGTTATCAACTACCTACAACCTAGTTTAGCCAACCTTCCAATGCCATTGCTCAGAAGGTGGCATATAGCCATATGCAAAGCAGTTAATGCATAGTAACTTTGCCAAAATCTGCATCTCAAAGACTGGTATTTAGTTTCATGAATAGAAAATATTTCAGCTTTGACCAATTGCTGATTCTCTAGAAAGTTCGTATGTACCTACATTGGATCACTACACATATATCTGAGAAAGTACTGCTGCTATGCCTGCAAACATCTTAGACCACTTAAAAAAGAAAACCATAAAACTACTAAAGACACACTCACCAACATGTGCAAACAACTAACTTACAGACGTGCTGTTTCCCCTCCTCCTACTACTACTACTACTACTACCACCACCACCACCACTGTACTATTACAATGGAATCTGCTGTTCTAAACTACCAACCTGCCTGTCACCCTTCCTGCAAACTCATTCAGTGCACCAACCTCTCTTCTTGTTTTATTTATTGCATCTCACCTTGCAGATATCATATTAAACATTTTACTAAAACATTCCACTTCAGGACAGAAACTTTCTGGGATTTCCAGTCAATGCAACCATGCTGGAGTACTGCCATAGAAGTTTTTTGCCGATCATCTCATTTCTAAGACCTATTTCAGTTTGGTACTTATTTTATTGATGTCTATTCAGCAAATAGCAAAATTACTGTTTGATATAAACATGTTGGGGTTGTGTTTGATTTTATTTAATAACCCAGTCTACCCCTGCAACCCTTTGGTTATCTTTTATCTTTTACTTGTTTCAGTCAGCAGACTGTGGCCATGATGGGACATCGCCTTGAAGAATTTTTAGTCAAATGAATCAATCCCAGTACTTACTTTTTCCTTCTAGAAGCCTGGTACTTATTTTATTGATCTATTTTGCTGAACTGTTAAGTTACAGGATGTACACATGCAAACACAGGTTGCCAAGGAGTGGTGGGGGACAAACACAAATACAAAGACACATACACACACACACACATATATATATATATATATATACAATGGGCTTCTTTCAGTTTCCATCTACCAAATCCACTCACAAGCTTTGGTCAGCCTGAGGCTATAATAGAAGACACTTGCCTAAGGTGCCGTGCAGTGGGACTGAACCCAGAACCATGTGGTTGGGAAGCAAGCTTCTTACCACACAGCTATGTCTGTTGATGTATGTTTTGAAGGTGATGTTTTCTCAACTCAAGTTTTCATATTGCTGTTGATGGTGGATGTTGCTGGTGATAATATTTTAATTTATAGATTTTTTTAATTCAGATTTCCCTGATAAATACTTTTTTTTTCTCCCTTGGGAACATACTTCTATTGGTGTTAATAAGTTTTGCTGGAGCATGTTTTGAACATGTATTTATGACAATGATCTCAGACTTCAAAGGCCAGTTGATAAATAACAGATCTTGTCTAAATGCTTCCCAGTCTGCTTTGTGTAGATTGTTGTTATTGAACAGGTGCACTAGGACAAGAGGACTAAGTTGACTCTGGCATGTTGGAAACAAAGATTGCAGTAGTACTACATCCTCATGGTCACAAAAATGCATTTTCTCAACTGAAATATTTGTGGATAGAACTAGAATGGTTTGTTAATATCAGGTCCAAAACATTTTTGCTTTGTCTTTTTGGCTCAAGCACAAGTTGGGACAGAAGAAATTCGTCCACGAAGTTAAATAGTAATTATACAGCTGTTTGGTCTGGCGTTGAGATGCATTTACCTGCTTTGATATATGTAAGCCTGTTCACATAGAGAAAATTAAAATTACAAATCACTAATGTGTTCCTAGAGTTGTGTTTTTCAAGAAAAGACTTGATTTTGTTGAGATGCTCTTCAAAGCATTGTAGAAGTGTTTGAGGGGGATCTTTTGAGATCAACTATGATTAAATTATTAACTTTACAATATACAGACTCAAATTCACACTAACCATTGGAAAATAAATCCTTTGCTTCCATGACAAGGGAACAATGGAGAAAAATGGCTGCTCCTTCTTATTTTAGCCAGTACGATCTGCATGGATAATGGTGAAATTTTTGCTTTTTAGCTCAGTGTTCATGTGGGAATGGTTTAAGTGGGTCAGGTACAGACATGGCTGCAGGGTTAAGCTGTTTGCTTCCCAGCCACATGGTTTCAGGTTCAATTCCACTGTGTAGTACAGTCCTAGTGTGACCAAAGCCTTGTGAGTGGAAACTGAAAGAAACCTACCATAAGTATATATATATATATATTCGGAAATGCTGCTTCTCTTATGTGATGCGCGATGTCACTTGGTTGAGCATACATGATATATATATATATATATATATGTATATGTACACACAAATACACACACATTAATATATATGTGTATGTGTATGAATGTGCATATGCATGTGTTTATATTAAAAGATTTGTTATAAAAAGTTTCACATTTATGAATTATATTTTTTTGTTAAAAAATTCATAGTTTTGAAGAGAAAAACTAATCAGTGATTTTCCTCATTGTTTTGAATGGATACACCATTTACTATCATTTATAAAAACTGTCATGATTTTTGACATGGGTATACTAGTATTGTAATAACAAAGCAAAGTTTCTGCCTTAAAGTGTAGATGGCCTGATTGTTGAGTTGATGATATGTTGGAAAGGTGATATTGAGGTGCTGCCTGACTAGTATTGAACTTACAAAGGATAGCAGAGCAATGATTATTGAACTGTAGAAAGAAAGCATATATAATTGTGAATAACAGATCTTCAGCAAGTTGTAAAATAAAATAATCACTGTATGGTTGGGATGGCTTTTTGCCTCTGATTTGGTATGATAGGTACATGGATAACAGGAGGAAACATGCTTCCATGTGGGCCAAAAGTACCTGGTATTTCCCAAGTAGCACTTATGTTGATCAGCACTAGTGGAGAAACAAGAGTCAAAATATATTGAAATCTTTGTAATTTATGGTCAATGACTGCATATCATCAACATCATCAATAATCATCATCTTCTTTTTCTTCTTTGTTTTAACGTCCACTTTTCTACGTTTCCATGGACCAGATGAAATTTATGGAGGTAGAGTTTCTAAGGCTTAATGCCCTTCTTATTACCAGCCCTCACCTGTTTTGAAATAAGGTAATGTTTCCTCATGGCCAGACATGTTTTCATAAATGACTGGTAAAGAATAACACTGTCTGTACAATATTGATTCTTGCTTACAGCTACCATGTGATGTCAAGACAATCACACACACACACACACACACACACACACACACACACACACACATACATGCACAGAAACACATGCATACACAATTATGTATATATATATATATATATATATATATATATATATATATATATATATATATATATATATATATATATATATATATATAGATATATATTCTAATATTGAACAGTGAGAATGAATGCTCAACCCCTGCATTCTACCAATAGTTTCATGTGGAGAGAAATCTCTCAACAATTACCATCCAAGATGGAGACAAGTACCAGCAGGCTTGATAATTGTTAAGAGATGACTACATGAAACCATTGGTAACCTTATTAACCCAGAAATAAAAAAGTATATATATATAAGTAGAGAGAGAGATAGAAAGAGCTTTAAATAGCTTATAACAAGAAACAAGCAAGGGAGCCTCTGTGTAGCCACTTGACATGCAAGATCTAGCAACCAAATATCCCTCAAGCCATTTCTATCAACTTAAAAATGTTTATGTTGGATAATATACATTATTCTTGAGAGTAAAAGAAAAAATGGGATAGTCACAGCTGGAATACCTTTGAACATAGATTCGCTTGATGAATTCAAGTATTTTTCTTATAACTTAGTCAAGATGGCATGAGAGTACCAGGGAGCTTTTTGACGACTTCTGAGACTGGGGGTGGAGTGGGGTGGTGGGGAAGAATCCTCAAACTGGAGATTTGATTTGAATGCATGGACTGAGTAGACTCCACTAAGGAGCAGATGATAGTGTTAAAATGGGCAATTGATTAAATCTTCCCACAGGCAGAATTTGAACTGAGAACACAAACATAAATCCCATAAGGCATCTTGTCTCATATTACAACAATTCCACTAGTTCACAGTTGCAGATTAGTGGAATTGTCAAATTATTGACCCTGAGAAAGGATTAAACACAAAGTTACCTTGACAGGATTTGATCTCAAAGTGCAAGGAGCTGGAAAAACATTGGATTCAAATTTTGGCATAAGGCCAGCAAATTCAGTGGTGGTTGCTAGTTAACTACATCGATCCAAGTGCTCAACTGGTACTTATTTTATTGACCCCATGAAAGGATAAAAGGCAAAGTGGACATTGACCGAATTTGAACTCAGAACGTAAAGATAGATGAAAGGCCACTAAGTGTTTTTCCCAGCGTACTTAAGATTCTGCCAGCTCGCTGCTAGAATAAATATTGCAAAGCATTTTGTTCAACACTCTAATGACTTGACTTGTTCACCACCTATGATAAAAGACAACAGCAACAACAACAACTTGTATAGCTGTCTGTACTCTGACTTCAAACTTCTAATTCCAAACAAAATAAAGATGACAAGAATATCTTTTAAACAGAAATAGTTTGTTTTGTGATTTTGCATCTTTTCTGTCACCTTTTTGAAATATTTGATTTTCACACTACAGTAGCTATCTACTCTATCAATTTTACCATTACAAAGTTGTATGCATACTTATGAACTGAATCATTAATCTGATAATATAACAACAAAAGACACTCAGAGCTTTTGAGAGTGTCATGTTCACTGCTAAGACATTTTACTGGCAGTTTGCATTTCATAATTTTTTTCTTCAATATGCAAGGCCTTTATTATGATTGACTACAGTTCCAAGCTCATAATCATGTATATTTACTTAGTGATTAATTTATCACTACTTTTACAAATATGGGGAGGGGGGAACCATTCTTTGCTGAAAATGTCAGAATAAGAATGAAACATGTCAGCAGTTGTTTCCCATGCTTGTAAAGAAAATGCAACTTAATGTTAGGCATTTACTTGTATAAATTTTTATTAGTATGTATATTCATTTCAATATAGTTTTTAATGCTCTATATATCAAATATAATCGTTAAATTAGCTATTTATTGTCATACTGTATAATTATTTGCATTCAAGTTTGAGGTTTTTGTTTATAGCAATCAGCTAATTAAAAGAAAGATCTGAATTCTAAAACATTTCTTCATTTGTTTACATCTTTGAGAAAAAATGGCAAACAGAAGTATCTATGTAATCATTTGAATTACTAGAAATAGCAACCAATTTAACCTCAAATAACAACCTACTATCTTTGATGAAGCAGTCAGAATTGTTGTTGTTACTACTGTTGTGATGTTGCTGTCACTGCAGCTGCAATCATTGTGACTACTGTTGTGATGTTGCTGTCACTGCAGCTGCAATCATTGTGACTACTGTTGTGATGTTGCTGTCACTGCAGCTGCAATCATTGTGACTACTGTTGTGCTGGTGTTATCACTGCAGCTGCAATCGTTGTCACTATTTCTGTAACATTGTCATCTCTATACCTGCAGTTTTCAGTAATTGTGTTCTACTAGTGTTGGTGATGGTTAGGTTTGTGCTTATGATGTTGATGATGATGATGATGATGATGATGATGATGATGATGATGATTGTGGTGGTGGTTGTGGAGGTGGTGATGGTGGTGGTGATGGTGGTTGCAGAAGTGGTACTAGAAATGATGCCGAAGGTGGTGGCGATGGTGAGGATGATGATGAAAACGATGATGGTCATATTACTACTGGTATCACCACTACCACTGCTGCTGCTACTGATGATGATTATGATGATGATGATGATACAGCTATCACTGATGATGTTAATTTTAATATTACTTTTAGATTAAAACAGTGATTCTAGTCGTTATGCAGGTTTTTTTTCATTGTTTTAGTTGTTTTATAATTGTTATGAATGCATCAGATATATAATATATATACATATGACAGAGTTAATATGTATTCGTGTGAATTTCAAACCAATGTATCACCACCACCACCACCACCACCACCACTACCACCACCATTACCTCCACCATCATTGTCACCACAACAGCCTTCACTATCACCTAGAAGCATAAAATAATTTCATATAGAACACATCATAAATTTGTCATGCGATCCTCAACTCTTCAAAGCATCATTCCCACCTCTTCTTTGCATAAGCATAGTTACACACACATATACAGATACACATACATGCATGCATACACACACAAGCATGCACACACACACACATATACAGACACACATTCACGTATACATGTTCTGTAGCAGTGCTCCATCAATTACCAAAATCATAACAGATTCTAGCTGAAGTGAGCTAAAATTATAGAAAACACACACACACACTCACACACACACACTCACACACACACACACACACAACATATTGAAATGCAAAATACACATACTTGTGCTATGCATTTACATATTCAAACATAGATATTCATATACACATCTAAACACATACACATATAAAAATGTATACTATTGAAGACATACACACATATTCACATTCATATATGCATACATACACATGAACAAAAACATGTACACAGGGATACATATATAAATAAAAATATACACACATGCACACACACACACATATATAAAGAGAAAAGAGACATACATATACAAATGAAAATACACATGCGCACACATACACACATATATAAAGAATATATATATATATATATATATATATATATATATATATATATATATATATATATATATATATATATATATATATATATATATATATATATATATATATATGTATATATATACATATGTATGTATGTATATATATATATATATATATATATATATATATATATATATATATATATATATGTATGTATGTATGTATATGTATGTATATATATGTATGTATATATATATATATATATATATATATATATATATATATATATATAGAGAGAGAGAGAGAGAGAGAGAGAGAGAGAAAGAGAGAGAGAGAGAGAGAGAGAGAGAAAGAGAGAGAGAGAAGAAACATATATATAAAGGAAAATATACACACATACATATACACACACACACACTGATATCATATGCAAATTAAAACATACACTCTTATACACATTCACACACATATACATACATAGCTGTATGCATTCAAACATGTACACCTATACACTTACACACATGAACATACTTATACAAACGAAAGCATACACAAGTATATACACATAAAGAAATACATATTCAAATGTAAACATACACATTTATTTACATATCCACATGCATACACATGCACACATAAATAAAGGCTAGCATGCACACATGTACACACAAATGAAAATACAAAAAACATGCTTGCATATTTCTATATGCATATAGAAATATTTATATATGCATATTCACATGCATATACATGCAAGTATATAAAAATGCTAACATACACACACATGTACACACATATATATATACACATGTAAACATGCATACAGAAGATCTAGCCTTTGTAACGTGTCAACAGCTGACAACCCTGTACCACCACCGTATCACGCTACCACCGTATCACTCCACCACCACCATCACTACTGTTCCACTGCCTCTGCATCCAGAGGGTTGTTTTGAGTCACCTGTCATTTAAGTATAGGTTAGTATCAGGTAAGGGGAAAAAAATCATCAATACTGCACCAAAGAAATTCAAATGAAATTACAGTAAATAAATATCAGAACTGTATGGTAGTGGGAAAATAGTAGTAAAGAGGGTAGAGAAGGAAAGGAGTAGTAAGGGAAATGAAAGAAGAGGAGAAGGAGAATAGATAAGGGGGTGACAGAGAGAGGAGAGAGAAAAGGAGAGGAAGAAGCGGAAAATAGTGAGGAAGATCAGGAGACAGAGACAGAGGAGCAGGAGTAAAAGTGGAAAAGGAAAGCAAGAGAGATTGATGGAAGAGGGAAAGAGAGAAGTGGATAATGAGAAGAGAGAGATGGGGAAGGTGAGAGATGAGAAGAGAAAGGATAGAAAGGGAAACAAAGTGAGGAGAGAGAGAGAGAGAGAGAGAGAAGAAAAAGAAGAATAAACAGCAATAACAAAAAATAATAAAAGCAAGAACTGCAGTAAAAATGTGATAGCCTGGCTACCTCCATGTGGTGCCAGATGGAAGGATTATCCAACTACAAAAAGGAACAAATTAAGCAGCAGATATGAAACTATTGGAATATTGGTATCATTTAGATTTAATGGAGCTTAACATTCACATGAAGCATAGTATCACACTAAAAAAATACACAACACTTCATTACATTAGACTTATGTGTGAGTCAATGAAGGAGTCTGTACCTTGTTGCTTGACCTGCTAGAAAAAGCAGTAAACACTTTACTGTCATGAAAAGAAGGGAAGAGCACATTAGATTAAGTAGTCCTTGATACCCTTTAAGAGACAGGATAGTCTGAATAATTGGGGTCAACTTGGGGCTAAACAACAACATTGCAGTACATACACATCACCACATCGTTATAAAGAGTAAATGAAAGGTGGTGAGCTGTCAGAATCATCAGCTTCTCTGACAAAATGCTTAGCAGCATTTCTTCAGGCTCTTTACATTCTGAGCTCTAATTCTACTGCAGTCAAAAACATCCTCTCAGGGTTGATAAAATAAAGTACCAGTCGAGTATCATCATCTAACATCTGTTTTTCATGCTGGCATGGGATGGATGGTTTGACTGGAGCTGCTGACCAGCTGAAGGGCTGTTCAGGCACCCTATCTGTTTTAACATAGTTTCTACAGCTGGATGCCCTTTCCAATGCCAACCACTTTACACAGTGTACTGGGTGCTTTTACACAGCACTAGCATGGGTGCTTTTTTTTACATGGCACCAGCACCTACAAGACCGTGAAATCAGAGATGCTCAGCTGGAGAGGGGTGCAGGCAGTGAACCTGTATGCAAGGACAACCATGCTTTTATTTAGCTTGACTTGTCTTCTCAAGCACAGCAAACCATCAGGAGCCTCAGTCCCCTGTCATCTCCTCTGTGAGTCCCAACATTTGTAGATCCTTTCTCCCCACTTTGTCCCATTCACTTGAAAATTGTTGGCCTTGTGCCTAATTTAGAAAGAGTTATTAAGAATAAAAGAAAACGTTAAAGCCAAGGTTAACTTTGCCTTTCATCCTTTCATCCTTTCAGAGCTGATTACTTAGAAGAACTGGAATGACTAAGCTAAGAGAGAGGATGAGAGAAAAACAAAAATAATAACAAATTCAAATTACGACAAACATAAACAAACAAACGAAGTTTGCATTTTAGAAGCGTTGAGATGTCTTAGAAAGCCAAAGAAGTGATTTTAAATTCTCAATCGCAGGATAATGCTAATAATATAGCCTGAACAGGATAAACTATCCCTATTTTGCAGAAAAAAGTGTAGGTGGTTAGCTGTGGACTCAAACTCATCTCCGTGATTACGCGTCATGATCACCTGAGACAGCAAAAAGAACAAACCCCAGTCTCCAGAACACCATCAGCCAAGACTCAGCAGATAGCATCAGAAATCCCTGTTAGAAACTGATGAGCAAGTACCTCATCTCCTTTTGTTGGCACCACTCCATTCTCATATAACAATGGAGAAAAGAATAAAGTTTAAGATGAAATCTACAAACAATCAGAGAAAATATGAAAGGAAGAAACAAAAAAAAGAAAAAAAAAACAAGCTGAGTCTTCATGAGAAGACTCAACATAAAATACTAAAAACAGGTGTGGAGGAAGATAACAATGAATAACAATGAGATCCTTCCTTAGGAAAATGATGAGGAAAATAAAGAAGATGAAGAAGAACTAAGGTTCACTCTTTCATCAACTTTTACCCCAAGTTATATTTGGTGATCCAACAAGAACACAGTACCAATAAGCATTTAATTCTTAGGTTAACCCTACAAGCAAAAAGATGTAAATACTACCTTATACTTGGTAATTCAACAAATATATATCATTCTTTAACTGGTGAAATGACTGCCAACTTCCTATCTGGAATTAAGGCTACTTTCTATCTCACAATAACATGCAATGAACAGATATATACACACAACATTTGCTTCTTGTTAACTATTCAACTGAGACCAAGGCTGGCAAAATATTGAAGCCAAGCCCGATAAGAACAAGAAACCTACATCGGAGTAAAGCCCAACATAGACACAATGATACATGAAAACACAAACTGTGGAAAATTGTTCCTTTCAGTGATGTTGACTCAGCCAAATATTTCTCATTCAAATAGAACTTTTAATTCAACATGTTTCATTTTTTATGCTTAACTGAGTGAATTGAAAGCAGCCAAATGAATCCAAAACAATTACCTGTTTCTGTTGGTTCTCACAAAAGCATGTCTCTTTAAATTTCACATACACTCTGCTAATTGGTTGACACCAGCATGAAATCTTGCTAAAAGTACAAGGGTGGGCTGAAAAGTTCATAGGCTGACTATGATGGAATGTTGCTAGAGCTGCGAAAACTTGTATGCATTAAATTTAGCTCTTCTTAATAACAACAGTGTTTCTTTCCAGATAAATTGACATATGACTGTTCAAAGAAGACTTCAAAAGTAACTAGTAGCAACTTCTTTTGAAAATGGACAACATTTGGCATCATGGTTTACCTGCAAAGAATGGGTTTAGCCCCCAAGAACATTCATGCTGATATTGTTGCTAAGTTAGGGGATGGCATTCCAGATTTACCAACAGTGCAAAAGTGAGAAGTTGAATTTAGGAGGGGAAGGGAGTGTCTTGAAAATAGACATCCTGCAACTGCCATCACTGAAGAAAACATTGATTGTGCTCACCACATTGTGATGGATGACCAGTGATTAACTATGAATGAAATAGCCAATGCATTTAGCATATCCCGTGAAAGAATTGAGAATATTCTGTTCAATGAACTTGCCATGATGAAAGTTTCTGCTTGGTGGGCACCACATCTTTGGACACCTGATCAAAAGTACACCAGGCTGATTCCATCACAGGAAAATGTCTGTTATGTTTGTTTTCATTTATGAAAAGCATGCTATATTCTTGACAAAATATTGTGAATGCTTTTCCATCATTATCATCTTCATCATCATCACCTGTTGAAGCAGATTTTCTATAGCTAGTTGCCCTTCTGTTGCTAACCTTTATCTCTTTCCAAGCAAGTTAATATTTCTCCATAGCCAGACAGAAAAACAAAAGATGAAGACAGGTGTATAAACAACAAGCAGGTGTATTAGTTTGACGCTCGGGAAGGTGAGAAAGTCTTTTATGTTTTGATAAAAATGTTAGAAGGAAGAAAGAAAGGTATTGGTCAAAAGGATTACAGGAGGGAAAAGAAAAGAAAAAGAGAATAGGAAAAAAAAAAGAGTGGTAGATGTTGGTCAAGATATTGGGGGGGGGGGCAGAGGAAAGCTATCAGTAGATAAAAGGAATAGAAGGAGGGATAGAAAGAAGAGATAAGAATGTAAGGAAGGAAAATGTGTGAGAAGTTGGAGGTGGGGGCATAGGTTAGAAAAGGCACTTAGGTGGAGAGATAGATAAGGAATGTGGTACAGAGGATGTGTGTGTGTGTTTGTGTATATATATATATATATATATATATATATATATATATATATACAACAGACTTCTTTCAGTTTCCACCCACCGAATCCACTACCAAGGCTTTGATCAGCTCAGGGATTTAATAGAAGACACTTGTCCAACATGCCATACAATGAGACTGAGTCTCAGACACACAGAAACATGTATCCATTTCAGATATGGGTAGAACTGACAGATTGATAGCTCTTTCTCAATTCAGTGGGTGATGGTGCAAAGCCATTCATAGTTGTGAAGCAATCTGTCTGGTTAATTCCAAAAACCAAACAAGACTCTGGCCTGCTAACTAGCACATCAAATAGCACTATTCTGGTAGTGCGGCTTTGCTAAAGCTGTCACTGGTTGCTCTGCATGCAGGCTGAGCTTGCCATTGCCACCACTCTCTTTCATGTCCATTGTTGTGGCCACAGCCAGTTATCATATGGTCATGACACCAGTTGTAGAGTAATGACAATAACCTGATCAGGTCAGCTCAGCTCACGAAAGCCCAACAATAGCATGCTGTTGCATCTAAGCTGGTTGGTTGGTGAACACAGCACTTCTTAGAGGGATGGATGGCAGAAAGTTGCATGAAGTGGAGTGATAATAGGTCTGTGATACCCTTGGATGTCCGGGGCTGCACGTGCACTATCCTGGAGGTATCTATGGGTGTGTCTCTCCCAGCCCAGGAGGGTTGAGAAACTTCTGAACTGCCTTCAGTGATAGGGATTAGGGCCTGGAACCAACCCTGTGAAGAAGGACTTCTCAGCAGGCATGGGTCATAAACTCACATTGATCACATCTCTGCCCTTTGTACACACAGCCTATTTATTACTACTACCAATAGAATGGTCCAGTGAAGTCCTCAAATCTAGCCAACAAGTCTACTTATGCATGGCAGTGTTTCACATTGTAGTCAGTGCATTCTCTGATGGCTCGAAAAAGACAACCAAAATCAATCACTTAGAAGAATTAAAAGTTATAACAACCATGCAGCCATGCACATGCCTTTCTGTTAATTGACAATATACATAGAACAACTACCTGAGATTTACTTGATGCCAGCATTTTTCTTTGCAACTCCACTTCAACATTTTACTAGGTGTTACACCGTCATGTTTTAAAGATGAACTTTATTGAATCAACATGACATATCCTCTCAGACTGTCTATCATTGTCTTTATTTTACACACACTCACACATTCACACAGCAAATATGCAACCTCTTTGTTTTACTGCAGTAGACTGATGCTTTGCAAAATTTTTCTCCATAGTTTTTTTCTGCTACTTACAGAACATTTTGGCCAGTGGCATCATCAGTACTATCACAAAAGCATTCACACACACGCACTCACTTATTTTTATCTCTCTTTCTTTTTGACATTCTTAGATCTTGGTTTATTCTATTTGGTTAGATGAAAAAGAGATACAAACATTCATACTCACTTTAACAATTTGACTTGCAGCCTAGCATTGAAACATACTTTTGTACAGACACGTATCTCACATGTTCTGCAATTTTTTCCTAACTGTTGCCATGCAAAAATAGTCTTTCAAATTTTGAACAGTTTATGAACTAAACTGAAATATTTTACTTTCATTTTTTTTGTCTGTGTCATTTCCATATTTTTTTTTTTTTCCATCCATTTTGAGTTCCAACATTTTTTGTTACGTGATCTCTACATACACTGTAGACACACATGAGTATATGTATGCTTAAATCACACTTATACTGGTTTTTGGTTTTGTAGCAAGAGTCAAAACTAAGTCACCAGATTGCAAAGTTTAAGTCATGACATAACACAACTGTGTTCATATGGCATGAACTGATTAGATTTTGGGATCGATCCGGTACTGGACAAGAATTCTGAATTATTTGTTATATTTACTTTACTTTACATGAAGTATTAGGATCTTACATTGACTTTCAAGTCTTTCTCTGATTATCTCCTTTGAAAGCACACTCATGGTTTCCATGTAAGTTATGGTGGCATTGCTGTTTCCAAAGTTTTATTTTTGTTTCTCTATTATTAATTTTACTTGTGTCTATCTTAGTAGAAATTGATGGATAAAGAAGTCAAACTACATAAATAAACGGCAACAAAACCATTCAGAAATTAAATAACACTAACATATTCAGTAACAAGAATAAATTTAATTTATCCTTGACAATTTTTAGTTTTACCAATTTTGAATATATCACTCCTGTTTAAAACCTCTTACCTACTTCACATTTGCATTTCTAGCTCTGTCTTGAAGGAAGCTTTACCTCTTGGTCTCAAGATTTTGTGCACAATGATGTTGTTAAACCTCCATTAACAGCACAGTATACAGGTCCTTTCCGTTTTCTTTTATGCACAGATAAATTTTTCACTATAAACCTTAATGGTCATAAAGACACTATATCGGTGGATAAACTAAAAAAGGCCTTCATAGAGAAAACTGTCTCTATTCCCACAGCAGACAACACACACACAGCATTACAAACACAGCCTGCTCACCCATCTTCACATTCCATGACTACCATTGGGATCGATTTCTGGATTATTTTTCTGATTTTTTTTTTTACTTAATTTTTGAAAGTGGTCGGGTTCACTTTTAGTATTCTCCTTTGTGAGAGCAGTCAAATTTATTTCAGATATTCTCATTTTAAAAATCATCTCCAACGAATCATTGAGAGGACGTTGGTGTTGCCTTGGTGGAGGTTTGCACTTTCTGAGTGTTCTTATTATTATTATCATCCATTTTCAAAAGTTTCATATGTGTTTCTACTGCCTCATTAAATAAACCTCTGTAATCATGATGTGTGTACAGCAATATCTTTGGGAATAAAAGAAGAGGCCTGTATGTTACATATACTTTCTTTATTGTTGGGTTTGTCTTGTTGTTTCTAGTGTTACTTTAGTGTTTATTGTTTGTTGTGTAGAATATGAGTTTTGTGAAATGTGTTAATTTATTGAATGGTGCTAACGTTGAGCAGATTCTTGAACACACCTATGTTTATCCCAAGTCAGCTATCAAAATCAGCTGTGCCTTGCATCCTTTTGGGGTTCATAAATAAAATTTCCATCCAAGGGGACAAATTATCAGAAGTGTTAGAGCATTGGATGAGATGCTTTACCGGATCTATTCTGATTCTTTGTGTTCTTAGTGGAAATCTTTTCCAGGTGTCATTGGCTAAGGCTAATCATTTGACAAGAGCACTCTGTCCAATCGGCAATTGGTCAGCATGGACAGGCAGGTAGGTCTACAGCCAACATAAATAAGCCAGCAAAAGCATGCTGAGGCTTCATCTACTAATGGATCAAAAATGGCCAATGGAATGAAATTGTGGGAAATGTGTTGTGTGATTGGTTTTGTAGCATTGAGTGACAATTTTGTAGAATATGTGTTACGTGGCTTGTGTTTTTTGATTAGGTAGCGATTTGATAGAGTATGTGCTATATAAGTTGTATTATAAAATTGAGTGGAGATTGTGTTTAGTGGATTTTTTGAATTGTACAAAGTGTACTGCATCAATTTGCTATTGGATCAAAGGTACTTTGTGTAAGATGTGGGCAGTGTCTAGCAGGACTATTTTATGGACAGTGTATAAAGTTGTAATTTTTGATATGGCTCTTCTTTATTTTACTCAGTGTTCCACTTATTGTTGATATTGTGTTTACTTTTATGCTCCACATCGAAATTATATCCATTTCAAGATCTTTGTACTTTTATAGTTTTTTTTTTTTACATCTTTCCATGCAGTATTTTGGAAGGGACTGAAATATTTATCAGAGTAAATATTTTCTCATTCCACTATTTTGTTTATATATCTGGATGATTTGTTTTGATCTCTTTGTCAGTCTGTGAAGGCATGATTCAAATAATCATAGCCAGGTCTTTTAAGTTTTCATATCAAAATGTCAGCATATTGCCTAATGTACACAACCACCAATCTGATCATGTTTATGGATATATTCTGTCTTTGCAAGGACTGGATAAACAGAAATGATATGATCAATTTTTTTCTTTGTGAAGACTGCATAATCTGCAGTTGTTGTCAGCCTTGTTTCATACCATTATTTTATTAGAACTTTTTATGGTGAGACATTGATAATGTGCATCTGGAATCAGACCTTTCCTTAATGTTCTTAGCCCAGACCTAATGAACTATTGTTATACTTTGAAAAATTTTGATCATGAAGTGTTTCATGTTTCAGTTTTAGTATATTTCAGAATTCCATTTTACTTCTGGCTTGTTTTCATTCACTTATCTATTACTATCATATAGGGCAAAAACTGGATGGATTAATAGAGTACCAGACAAAATGCTTTGTGGTGTTTAGCTGTTTCTTAATATTCTAGGTTCAAATCCTGTTGACTTACTGGGATTGATTTATATACTTGCCCCAAAAGATTAGTTTGTGAAAGTTATAAATTATAATTATTGACAAAACTAGCAATGAATGGCAGAATTGTTAGAACACTGGACAGATTCCTTTGTGAAATTTTTGTTCTGATTTTTTACATTCTGAATTCAAATCTCATTGATGTTAACTTAGCTTTTCATTCTTCCAGGATCAATAAAATCAAGTACTGTCTTGTGCTGGAATTTGAAACAACTATTATCAATAATATTGATACACTTAGTATTTTTTTTTGTTTTTGTACATACCTGTGGTGTGTGTCACACTTACTTCAAAGAAAGAGTTAAAAAGGTAGAAAGGAGAGGTACAAAGGGAAAGAGAAATAAAAGGTGTTAAGCAGAGAAGGTATACTTGAAGTGAGTGGCAAAGTGGGAGAGAAGAGCGGGACAGAAGCAGAGGAAGTATAGTTGAAGTGAGAGGCAAAGAGGCAAAAAGGAGGAAGTAAGAGGAAGTGTGTGTGAGAGAGAGAGGGGAGATTGATAGTGCTGAGAGGTAAGAGAAATATAATGCGTTAAACACAGGACAGTTAGAGGTAAGAAGACATAGAGGAGGGAGAGGGGAGGGAGGGGAAAAGAGAGATTAGCGAGATAGATTGAGTGAAGGAATAGAATCAGAAGAACCTGCCATACCACTAAACCAAGAAAGTTCTTTGAATACATGCAATGTTATTTTAAGGCTAAATAGTAATTCTGTTTACATTTGCGTAACTGAGATATTTTGGCTGGATTATATAGTTATCGGTTTTACACTTCTTTCTATATTCTCTAAGCATCACAAAACAGAAACATTTCTCATGGCACCAGCACACAATTTACAGATGCTTACATTTTTTATGTTTTCTGTGAAGTTTTCATGGGTCCAGCTAGTTATGATTATTCAGGTGGCAAGCTTGCAGAACCATGAGGAAACTAAAGAGAGACAGAAAAGGAGTAGAGAAAGAGAATTTCTTTGAAAAATGCCACAGTTGATGCTTATGCTATCATAGAACCTCATACTCCTTGAGTCTGAAAGAATAGGATTAGTATTCCACAAGATCAAGCTGTTTTTCAAGAAAGTGACCAGTGTTGGTGATACTTTTTAAAGTTTAAGGGTTTTTAATATCCAATAGTGGGTCAAATGCATATTTGTAAGCAATCTATGAGCAAGTAAGATTTTGTGTTTTGTGAGGCTCTCATACGAATTATTAGCAATTGATTTTTACATTCATATGAGCTGCAATGACAACCGTTTTTGCTCTGTAAGGAAGAGGGTGTTTCCTTCCATTTGGCCAGATCTGTCTGTCTGTCTATCTCTCTCTCTCTCTCTATATATATATATATATATATATATATATAAATTTTAGAGGTAATACTTGATAATTGCAAGCACCAGTATATGCCAGGTAGTGGCCGGGGTGAAAGAAAGAATTAAAAACGTAAAAATAAAAACAGAACACAAAGGATATGCTAGCAGGCAGGTAATTGGCCTGTAATTTTTTGGCATCCTTTGAGATTGATTATAGCTAAGTTGTTTGTCTATGTAATCATTCAGTGATTTTATTTAGTTAACTCGGCATAATTTTATTTAGGAGCTTTGTGAGCAATTTTGTGGGTAAATGACAATAAAGATAACCAAACATTTGGTCCTATTATTAGAATATGGCATTATCCTCCTCCTCCTCCTCCTCCTCCTCCTCCTCATCATCATCATCATCATCATCACCACTGTTACTGTTATCCTCATCATCATCACCATCCTAATCATCATCATCATCGTCGTCATCGTCATATTTGTAATCAGTCATTATCATCTTCATCATCATCATCATCATCATCATCATCATCATCATCATCATCATTATCATCATCACTACTATTACATTGTTCGGTATGTTCTCTATCAAAGACAGTGGGGTGAAATTCAAGAGAGATTTAGCTGCTATTTCTTGGTCAATTGATAGAGATCTCTTTGTTGGTTCATTGTGCAAAATGCTGTGTAATCAGCATCATCATGTTTGTGTCAAAATTAGTGACATCAGAATAAAATAAAGTTCAAAATCTATAAAACAGAAATTCATAATTAATAGCAACATTCGTGATGACAACAACAAAAACAACAACTCAGTAATAACACCAACAAATACATCAACAGAAACAAGAACATCATTAAAAATGAGAGCTCTAGAAAAGAAGCTGACAGAAATAACTGTAAGAATGAGAGAAACAGAGTGAAAGACAATCTAAACTGAGGAGGAGGAGAAAGATAGTGTGAGAGAATGGTAGAGTGTAGATGTATGTGTGAGAGAGAGAGGGGGGAGGGATAGAAAGAAGTAATAGTGCAAAAAAGAGAGGTAGAGTGAGTGAGAGTGAGAGAGAGAGAAAAGACAGTGAAGGAGGACGTTTTACATGCAACCAAGAGTAGTTATGCTGGTTGAATCAGGAAATATGCAGAGAAACATGTTAACTGTGGTTTGTAGCATCAAGTGTTCATGTTAAACTCACTAACTACCTTGCATTTATTGATACAAAGATGACATTATCTGATCAGCTGATGTACCTACTTCAGGTGTTTGCTTGCTTTCAATGCTTTCAGCTGTTTAGAATGTCTAGTCACATGTTTGATTGATTGGGTAGCAAACAGGCTGGCTGGTTTGTTAGTAGGTTACCTTTGCCAATAGCTAAGAGTCTGTTTGATATATATATATATATATATATATATATATATACATATGCATATATGGATACAGAACATCACCAACAGTAAAGAACATGAAATATGAAAACAAATACTCTTTACTCACTCTTTTACTCTTTTACTTGTTTCAGTCATTTGACTGTGGCCATGCTGGAGCACCACCTTTAGTCGAGCAAATCGACCCCAGGACTTATTCTTTGTAAGCCTAGTACTTATTCTATCAGTCTCTTTTGCTGAACCGCTAAGTTACGGGGACCTAAATACACCAGCATCGGTTGTCAAGCGATGTTGCGGGGACAAACACAGACACACAAACATATACAAATATACGACGGGCTTCTTTCAGTTTCTGTCTACCAAATCCACTCACAAGGCTTTAGTCGGCCCGAGACTAGTAGAAGACACTTGCCCAAGGTGCCATGCAGTGAGAATGAACCCAGAACCATGTGGTTGGTAAGCAAGCTACTTACCACACAGCCACTCCTGCATTCAAATACACAAAGAACGAGAGAAGCAAATGGAAAAACAGGACAAGTAACACAAAGAACGACCCTTCATCAGTTGTCAGCTGTCTATCTACTCCTCATTTCGAGCATTGAATGACAATATGAGTCTTCGAAGACAGTTGCTTGCATAAGTATCAAAACAAAATTTGGGATTTATGGAGGGTCAAAGTTGGAAACAAAAACAGGACAGTAGAGACATACAAGAAAACCGAACGAAAACAAACATAGTTAGACCAGAACAAGGGTAAAATAGTGAATGCTGGAGAGATATTTTCTTTGACAAGAGAAAAGATAGAAGAGAGAGATAGAATATGTCCAGTCCTGAAAGAAAAGAAAAATGATCACACGAGGAAAAGAAAGATGGGCAATGGACACATGTGAGCAATGAGAGAGAGAGCAGGAGAAAGAGGGGGAGAGAGAGACAGAAAACGGTGATGGGGAGAAAAAAGGGAATTTGAGAAATGATGAGAGAGAATACAATGGGGGAGAAAAACAGTATAGAGTAGAGTCACATTAAAAAGATTGATATAAACTTTCTTGGCAATAGATGCGTGGCGTTCAATCAAATAATAATATAAACAATATACACATATATATATATGTATGTATATATATATATATATATATATATATATATATATATATATATATATATATATATATAAGTCAGTAAATGGTGGGGTTATGTTAACCGCACATGGAGAAATAATAGGAAAATGAAAAATAAAATAATAATAAGGCAGAATGCTAAAATGAAAGCATATTTTAATATAGATGGGTAAAAAGGATTTCTAACCGGCTTTCATTGCATGGCAAATTTTCAAGAAGAGGGAGATTGAAAATGTTTTTTACAAAAAAATAAAAAATAATATATAAAAAAAATAAATATACCAATACATTATATTGTCTTTGAGCTTTTAAAGTTCAATGGTAATCCATGTAGATAATTCTTAGAAAGATTAGGATGCATGAAATTGAGAGTTGTGTTTTGTTTAAAAAAAAGGGGCTGAAAGTTTATGTGTTAAGCAGGAAGTGTGGTGTCAAAACAGGACGTGTGTGTAAGGGAAGATAATTCTGTGGGTTTTATACTCTTTAGTTGGAGTTCTGGACTCTTTGTCAACAGGAAGTTTATGTTTGTTCTAAGAGAAATATGGTCACCGAGGGGTTTGTGTGTTAAGAAGTGGTTGGAATTTCTCTATAAAAAGATTCTCCTTGTTGATTCTTTCTTATGTGGAGATTCTGTCTTTACATTGATAGAAAGGGAATATAAGGAATTTAGGGTTTTTGTTTCTGGCGCAAGAGTCTATGTGGCCACTGAGTGGAATTTGGCAGTGTTGTGGAAGATTTATTTGTTCTTTATGGACTGCTACTCTTCTACGCAAAGGGGGCTCGTCTGTCTGATATAGTTGGGTTGGCAACCTGTGCATGTGAGGACATAAATGAGGTTCTCAGAGGAACTAGAGAAATTAGTCTTGATTTTAAACTTTGTTCCTCATTTGAAGGTAAATTCAGACCCCTCAAGTAGGTAGGGGCAGGTACCACAGTTAGGGCATGCACATTTTTTAATTGATGGGGGTGGAAGTGGTGTATGTAGTTTGGCATTGGTTAAGAGTTTTTTCAAAGATTTGTGTTGCCTTTTGCATTTAAGGACTTTGTGTGTATTGATGATATTGTTCATTTTCGGGTCTGTGGTGAGTAAGGGGAGGTTTTGTTTGATTGTGGTGCATGCTTCGATGTTTTTGGGGTTGTGGGTGGAGATGTATGGAAGTATTTTGGGGTTGGGTGTGTTATTGTGTTGGTTGGTTTTTAGTGTGTTTTTGTCAAGTTCCTTGGCACGTCCAAAGTCTATGAGTGTGGAGGGATATTGGCATTGTATTAGTGTTTTTTTGAGGTCTTGTAAGCGTATTTCTCGAGTGGTTGGGTCAGAGACAATGGTGCAAATTCTTTTAGCTAAATTGAAGGGGATATTTATCTTGGTGTGTTTTGGGTGGCATGAACTGAAAAGGAGGTATTGTTGTGAATCTGTAGGTTTGTGGTAGATGCTGGTTATGATTTGGTTATTAGGTGTTTTTATAATTAAGAGATCAAGAAAAGGGAGATGATGTTTGCTGAATTCCATAGTGAATTGAATGCTGGGATGTATGTTGTTAAGTATGGTTTTGAATTCTAGAAGTTTTTCATAGGATTCCTTCCATATGATGAAACAATCATCCAAGTATCTTTTCCAGTTATCCATTAAGTAGATGTGGAAAAGGTGTCCAAATTTCTAGCGTGAGATTTCATATAGTGATAATTAAAAAAAAACCATTATGAGGTTTGCAAGGACTGGTGCAAATTATTATCTTCAGTGCTTGACATTTTTATAGGGGACCCATTTATTGTCACCTATGACTATTCGGTCCAAAAAAGTTCCATTCAAAGAAGAGCACACATTCACTCTCTGCGCATGATTAGACTTGGAAAGTTTGTGAGGAAACCACTGACCCAATTTGCTGACTTTTCTGACAGCACACAGGTGTCGATGAATGGTTGAATGACCAAATCCAAGCTTCTCTGCTAGTTCCTCAACAGTCACGATGGGATTTTGTTCCACCAGGGTTTGCAGGATGTCTTTGGCGAGCTCTACAGATCTTCCAGGATGAGGCTTGTCTTCTAAGCTATAGTTTCTGGCTCAGAATATCTGGAACCACCATTTACACTGGCTTACACTTATTGTCCGATCCCCATATATTGCATTAATATTCTTCACACTTTCCATTGTGTTGCCATTATTGAACTCATAAAGCAAAATATGCTGAATATGCTCAAAGGAGCATATCCACTTCCATTATAGCTTTGAAAAAATAACTGTTAAAATGGAACTGCACTTTTCAAAACTTGCACTAAGAATAAGTACAAGGTAAAATTACTACCTGCTTTTATAGCAAGTTGTTGCAGGTAGTTTATCCCATGCCCCTCCGACTTTTAGTCCATGTAATTGAAGAAACTGCATTGTTTATGGGATGACCCAATATATATCTGTATGTGTGTGTGTGTGGGGGTGGTTGTGTCTGTGCTTATTCCCCACCACTACTTGACAGCCACTATTGGTGTGTTTATGTCCCCCATTACTTAGTGGTTTAGCAAAAGAGACACATAGGCTTTAAAAAAATAAGTAGACGTTGATTCATTCAACTAAAAATTCTTCAAGGCAGTGTCCCAACATGGACGCAGTCTAATGACTGAAACAAGCAAAGGATAAAAAGATATATATATACTTGTGGCACATGAAAAGACATTTGAGCGAGTTCGTTGCCAGTCCCACTGGACTGGCTCCTGTGCAGGTGGCACGTAAAATACACCATTTCGAGCGTGGCCGTTGCCAGTACCCCCTGACTGGCCTTCGTGCCGATGGCACGTAAAAACATCCACTACACTCTCTGAGTGGTTGGCGTTAGGAAGGGCATCCACCTGTAGAAACTCTGCCAAATCAGATTGGAGCCTGGTGTAGCCATCTGGTTTTCACCAGTCCTCAGTCAAATCGTCCAACCCATGCTAGCATGGAAAGCAGATGTTAAATGATGATGATGATGATGATGATATATATATGATTTAAAAAAGGAAAAAAATCAAGTAATAAACACACACACACACACACACATAAATGATACTGATACAGATATTGATATTGAACCTATTGGTATGCTTATTGGGCTTCAAAGATTTAATAGAGGTCAATTCTGTATTGAACATTGCCCTGACTAAGCTGCTGTCAGGCAGAGTACAAATGTTGTGCATAACATTCTGAGATAAAGTTCAAAGCCGACATTGGCACTTGATTTTTCTAAGGTCAATAAAACAAGTGAAACACAAGTAAAGTTAATACTTAAGACGACATTGTTGAATCATAAGTAGCTTTTAGTGAGTCATTCCAACTGAGAAGTTAAGATGCTGGACTACTGACAGCAAATCAAAGCATAAAATGCTGCTTGCTTCAGTCAATCCTAGCTAAATAAATAGGTTTTACTGTCACCTTGTAGCTGTTGTATATCCCTCAAGCATTTTGCTTCAGTAAATCTATAGCAAAGAGAAAAACAACTAAGAATTTCTTCAATCAATATTCTTTCTGTGGTCATATCATCATTATCAATATTTAGATATGTATGTAGGAGTTAGGTTTGTAATAAAACTAATATCCAACACTGCATATTTAATGGTTCATACATTAAATATGTTAATAGCAACTTACCTGTTTGTACTACAGTCAGTGTTAGTACCCAAAGGACTGAGAAATGAAACTTATTTGTATATCAAACAATAAAATATGTATGAAAGAGTCTGTGCTCATATATATGCACATATATAATATGGTTGTGTAGGTTGTGTATGTATGGCAATACAACCATGGCCATACTGGTGCACTGCCTTCAGAGTTGAATATTCAATATCTTTTATGTAAATGTATAATTTATATATACAGCATGTATCTATACAATGGATATATGTATGTATGTATGTATCTATCTATCTATCTATCTATATATATATGTGTGTGTGTGTGTGTGTGTGTGTGTATGTATGTATGTGTATATATATGTATATATATATATATATATGTGTGTGTGTGTGTGTGTGTGTGTGTGTGTGTGTGTGTGTGTGTTCCTATATATATATATATATATATATATATATATATATATACATATATATAATAATAATATAAATAATATGTAAATATATGCATATATCCATACATATATGTACATACCTACATCTATATGTATACATACATGCATATATGGGTACAGGACATAAAAAAAAAACGTTAAACACAATGAGAAATGAAAACATAGAAAATGAACATTTTTTGAACAACACACACACAATATATACACACAGACACACATATATGCATGAATACAACTATATGCTCTCATGATAGTTGTATAATATATAATATATAACTTGAATACATTATCAATCACGCCAAACCACAACATTAACAGACTTAATGGACAGAACTGAAAAAGAATTAGGCATTTGTTTTTGTATCAATATATTCATACTTAATATATTTACATATATGCATGTAAAAGGAATGGTTATAATGTGATATAATGAAATACAATATAATGTATGTAATATATGGACAAATCAAAGGAAGTATGCTATCCAATCACAAAGTAGAAAATTTCCTAGCCAGACTTTTACATCCGGTTGTTTTTTTGAGATTTTTTTTTGAGATTTTTTTTTGAGATTTTTTTTTTTGAGATTTTTTTTTTGAGATTTTTTTTTGAGATTTTTTCTTTTTTTTCTGGTTTTACTAAAATTGCTTTGATTACTCAGAAACTGATTGATCTGGTGTTTGTTTGTGTCTTCTGCTTTCCAGTTATTAATTAGCCTAAAGAATGATTTTTATAAAGATAACCTCTGTTCATTAACATATTTTAAAAATATTTTTGTATATAATTTGTTTTTCATGCATTAGGAAATCACAAATTATCTTTTAATTTTAAAAAGAGAAGAAATAAGAATTTTTTTTTTAAAGTGAAAAAAAATATATTTTTGCTTTCGCTGACTCAGAAAATTATTTTTCTAAATGTGAGATGATATTTTTCTCAATATCTTCCTAGAAACATCTTTTTAACCTTACAAAGTAAAGCAGCAACAGTGCTCAAAATAAATGTCATCACCACCACCACCATCATCCTGATCATGATCATGATCATCATCACCATCATCATCATCATCATCATCATAATCATCATAATCATCACCATCATCATCATCATCATCACCATCACCATCATCACCATCATCATCATCATAATCATCATAATCATCACCATCATCATCATCACCATTATAATCATCATCATCATCATCATCATCATCATCATCATCATCATCATCATCTTCTTGACCCTCTGCTCAAAGTAAAAAGATGGGCTGGTCATGGCTGGAATGTCTTTGAAAATAGGTTTATCCTATCAGGGCTGATCTGAAGCTTGACAACAGCCACAACACAGTCATAGATACAACTATAACCATGATACTCCCATCACCTTCACAACAACAACCATAAACAACCATAATCACCATCACTGCCATCATCATAATCATCATAATCATCACTGCCACCAGTACCACCACCATCATCATCATTACCATCATCATTATCATCAGCATCATCGTCATTGCCATTTTCTTCATTATCATTAGGATCACTACCAACATCAGACACATGGCTATTCCTACTACCCCCAGCTCCACCATCATATTAATATTATCATTGGTATCTCTAGTGGCAACATCATCCCTCATCAGTGTCATGATGACCAACACCAACACAATCATAACAACTTGTACTGCCACAACTGCAAAGGAGCAGGATGACTGGCAATTTGTGGTTCTTGGGAAGACCTGCCTACTGAAGTGTAACTGAAATCTGAAAGTACTTTGTGTTGTGTGTGTGTGTGTTTGAAGTGGAGTACAAATATTGTATATTAAGAAGAAGGAGACAGTCAGAATTTTGGATTATTCTTTATTAGCACTTTTGTCCATTTAACTGTTTCCAAGATCATCTTGGTTTTATTATCTTGAAGAGTTTGGCTAAATGAACAAAAGCACTAATAAAGAATTATCCAAAATTCTGACTGCCTCCTTTTTCTTTATACACACACACACACACACACACACACACACACACACACACACACACACACACACACACACACACACACACACACACATACACACACACACAAACACATATGTACAACTGGGTTCATTGCCCAATTTCCTCCACTGTTGATCTTTCTTGATACCATTAATTTTTCTTCTTACTTGAAACCATTTCACTAATTAATCATCCTTCATCTATCAATGCTGTTCTCTTCACCCACACTTTACAGTGATCCTTTTTCCCCACCACTGAGCTACCAAATTATCTCCCCCACCACTAAATACTTGAATGTGTTTCCTAACATCTGTTAATTTATAGCATGTACACTTTACAGAGTATGCTTTGCTCATGGCATTAGCACTAGAGAAGTTGTCATGCAGCTTGCAAAGCTAAGACCTCTTTTACTACAGCAGAGAAGGTAGCTCTATGCGAGTAGATGAGAGGTTCAAGTATGAAAGAAGAGGTTTCTTACTGTAAAGGAGCTACATGGCTACTTACATTTAGTAGAGAGGTTGTGAATAACCCAGGTGGAGCTGGGAAGAAAGATATAATAGTGATGAGGTGTGAGTGTGGACACTAAAGGTAGGAGGTGATTATAAGTGAACAAAGACAATAGAACAGAGGAGTGTGGGTGGATAGAAATTACAAGAGTGTATGGAGGGAGTGAAGAGTTGCTAGAAATGGGGAATGGATGAGGTGAAGTGAATGAAGAACAAGTGTTGAGGGATGACAAACTCATGTTGGCGGGAAGGCAAGGAAGAGTAGGTGATGACTATAGTGGTTGGGTAGGGTTGAAGTGTGGATGTAGTGAATAGTGAACAAGAGATGGAAGGTAATTAAAGAAGAGTAGGTGATGACTGACAGTACAGAAAGGAGTGAAGAGTAGCAGAATAATAATACAGTAGACAGGGGAAAGATAAGAGCAAGAAATGATCCGCAGGTGGATAGGTTACAAGAGTAAGAGGAAAGGCAGGAATACTGCAGGGGGTAGGGAGTGAGCAGCATGTGATGTGGGGGAGGGATAATTTGGTGGCACAGAAGGGTGAACTGGATCAGTTCATGAATGCTTCAAGGTGTCATATAAGGTCTACCTTCCTTCTGTTCCAAAAATATAAAGCAGTCATCTAGGAATCTTTACCTGTTTTCTTTTAAATAAGATGGGAAATACTGATCAAAAGTAATTCCAAATCAGGCAAAGATTCTGGTAATTAAGGAAAATAAGACTATTACATCTGATCTGTACTGAATGAACATAAACACACCAATACTTAAACTAGGTTTTGTCGCTCATTTCATATCAAAAGAAATATCCGATTTAATATAGCAAGAAATATATATGTTCAATAGTTACAGACTCAAGTAGATGAGAGAGAGAGAGAGAGAGAAAGAGAGAGAAAGAGAGAGAGAGTGAGAGAGAAAGAGAGAGAGAGTGAGAGAGAAAGAGAGAGAGAGTGAGAGAGAAAGAGAGAGAGAGTGAGAGAGAAAGAGAGAGAGAGTGAGAGAGAAAGAGAGAGAGAGTGAGAGAGAAAGAGAGAGAGAGTGAGAGAGAAAGAGAGAGAGAGTGAGAGAGAAAGAGAGAGAGAGTGAGAGAGAGAGAGAGAGAGATAACTAGTAGAACTAAACATGTTTCTCCAATGACAAAAATACTTGAAAATCTTAGTAAATCATACCATAACCAAAGCAAAAGGAATCACAATTTCTGATTTATTGAGAAACCTTCACAATGAGGAGACAAACACAAACAGAAATATTTGATTTGTAAATCACCCATAAAACCAGAAATCACATCTTACATTCAACTAGATGATATCTACCAGTTTTACATTAATCATCAAATCTAAGAAAAATAATTAAACGTTACAAATTATTAAGAGCTGAAAACAGCTGCTAGACCTAAAAAAAAAACTTTTAAGAAAGGCAAAATTTGAACCAGAAGAAGAATTAATGCAGATAAGAAATGTTAAGAGAAGGGGGGAGGGAAAGAACTTAGAGTTAATGCAAATATGAATTGTAAAACAAAAAAATCCCATTTACTGCATCGCATGTCCACAATGTAATGAGAATTATATTGGTTATATAGAACAAAAATCAATTGATAGGGTTAGAGTGCATAAGCAACAATTCAAATACACTTCATGTTCCATGTAGTGAATGTGTAGATATTTGTGCAAATGGAAAATGCTAACTATTCCCCTTTTTTGTCAAAATAAAGAAAGAAAACGATCAATTACAAAATGCAAATGAAAGAACCAACGTTCCTGGCACTTGTGCCGGTGGCACGTGAAAAGTCATTCGAGCGAGATCGTTGCCAGTGCCGCTGGACTGGCTCCTATGTAGGTGGCACGTAAAATACACCACTTTGAACGTGGCCATTGCCAGTACCGCCTGGCTGGCCTTCATGCCAGTGGCACGTAAAAGCACCCACTACACTCTCGGAGTGGTTGGCGTTAGGAAGGGCATCCAGCTGTAGAAACTCTGCCAAATCAGATTGGAGCCTGGTGTAGCCATCTGGCTCACCAGTCCTCAGTCAAATCGTCCAACCCATGCTAGCATGGAAAGCGGACTTTAAACAATGATGACTCCATAAGAATTCTAAATCCAAATTTAACTGTAGATGGTGAAACCCTCTACTAAAACAAACTACTTCTTAATGGATTATCTTTAACACATGTATTTGCAAAACTGAAAACAGTATTTACACAAAATTTGTTTTCAAAAACACACACACACATACATATGTGAAGAACTTATTTCAGTTTCTGAATACCAAATCTCATAAGACTTTGGTCAGTTTGGGGCTATAGTAGAATTCAATTGCTCAAGTTGCCGTACATTCAAACTGAACCCAAACAACTGGCTGTGAAGCAATCTTCTAAACCACACAGCTATACCTGTACCTGTTATATGCATACACACACGCATACATACATAATAAATAATCACATATGCAAAGTGCTGATATTTGTCTGTGCTTGTGCCTATGTTTGTGTTTATGTTGTTTCATGTAACTTAATTCAACAAACAGATGAAAAGAATACAAATAAAGATCAATAAAATAAGATCCACATTGGAATATGTATTGGAGTTGATAAGATCAATGAAACCTTCATCAGCAGTGCTCCAGCATGGTTGTAGTCCAATGACTGAAATTAGTAAAATAGTAAAAAAGTATATTTTATATATTTTATGAATTTATAGTCATGTGTAACCCCTGTCATTAACCTCTTCTCTTTCCCCTTGTTCTCTGTCATACTCTCCACTCCAATTACAAAACAAACCAATATGAAGTATAGGAGCTTAAGTAAATGTTGTTACTATGACAAAAGAATGACTATCAGTGTTTTGGGTTCAGGCTCTATATAAAAGGAAAGAAGAGAGAATTTTGGAAACCTCTTTAAGCATCAGTAATTTACATGACCCAGTTTCAGCCACAGCTACAAAACTCTTTTCCCCTCCTTGATAAAGGGCCAAAGCTCAAAACATTGAACTTCTTTCTTCATGACAATAACATTTATTTAGATAACCACACCTTCTCATTCAGGCCAAGAGAAAGATATAGTTATTGATAATTATCTACATGTGTTGTATTTGAAGTGAAGTTCATAAAAACTGGTA